>NC_045445.1:61498393-61521205 GCF_002776525.5 Piliocolobus tephrosceles | reverse complement strand
TTGATTCCAAGTCTTTGCTATTGTGAATAGTGCCGCAATAAACATACGTGTGCATGTGTCTTTGTAGTAGCATAATTTATAATCCTTTGGGTATATACCCAATAGTGGGATGGCTGGATCATATGGTACATCTAGTTCTAGATCCTTGAGGAATTGCCATACTGTTTTCCATAATGGCTGAACTAGTTTACAATCCCACCAACAGTGTAAAAGTGTTCCTATTTCTCCACATCCTCTCCAACACCTGTTGTTTCCTGATTTTTTAATGATTGCCATTCTAACTGGTGTGAGATGGTATCTCATTGTGATTTTGATTTGCATTTCTCTGATGGCGAGTGATGATGAGCATTTTTTCATGTGTCTGTTGGCTGTATGAATGTCTTCTTTTGAGAAATGTCTGTTCATATCCTTTCCCCACTTTTTGATGGGGTTGTTTGTTTTTTTCTTGTATATTTGTTTGAGTTCTTAGGTGGCTCTGTCGCGCAATGGATAGCGCATTGGACTTCTAAACTACCCTGTTTTCTATTGAGGTTATACCACTTTATATTTCTACCAACAGTGTATAGGATTTCACTTTCTCCACATCCTCATCAACTTTTGTTATCTTATGTTTTGATAGTAGCCATTCTAATGGGTGTGAAGTGATATCTCAATATAGTTTTGTTTTTCCCTAATTATTAGTTATGCTGAGTATCTTTTCATGTGCATATTGGTCATATGTTCATCTTCCTTGGAAAATGTCTGTTGAAGTCCTTTGCCCATTTTTAAAGAAGTTATTTGTTTACTTATTTATTATTTTTGATGTTGAGTTGTATGAGTTCTTTAGATGCTTTGGATATTAACCCTATATCAGATGTAGGATTTGAAAATATTTCTTCCACTCTGTAGGTTGCATTTTCATTCTGATGATTGTGTTTTTTGACTCATGAAAGTTTAAAATTTTGGGTAGTCAAATGTATCAATTTTTTCTTTTATTTCTATATTTTTTTCATTATTTCTAAGAACTCATTGCCAAACCCAATGTCATGAAGTTTTTCTCTCTGTTTTCTTCTAGTAATTTTATATTTTTAGGTCCTACATTTATGTTATTGATACATTTTGAGTTTTTCTGTATGTGTTGAAAGGAAAGGGTCCACCTTCATTCATTTACATGTGAGTATAGAGGTTTCCAATATCATTGGTTGAAAAGACTGTTCTTTACTGATTAAATGGTTTTGTCACTCTTGATAAAAATCATTTGAGCCTTTATTGTTAGGTTCTCTATCATGTGAACCTTTATTTTTAGGTTCTCTAATCTATTTTTTGGTCTATTTATCTGTCTTTATTCTAGTACCATACCACTTTGATTATTGTAGATTTGTAGTAAGTTTACAAGTAACTAAGTGTGAGACTTTTTACTTTATTCTTCTTTTCAAGATTGTTTCCACTATTGCAGGTCTCTTGAAATTCCATATGTTTTTTGGATGGATTTTTCCATTTCTCTAAAAAACACCTTTTAGATTTTGATAGATATTACACTAAATATGTAGATCTCTTTGGGAAGTGTTGAAACATGCACAATATTAAGTATTCTAATCCATGAACACAAAATAGCTTTCTACTTATTTGTGTCTTTTATCTGTTTCAGCAAAATTTTGTAGTTTTCAGTGTATGCCTTTCCCCTCCTTGGTTAAGTTTATACATACATATATTCTTGTTTTGATACTATTGTAAACAGAAACGTTTTTCTAATTTTATTTTCACATTGTTCATTGTTAGTGTTTAGAAACCTAACTGATTTTTAGGTGCTGATTTTGTATCCTGCAACTCTGCTGATTTTACTTATTAGTTCTAACAGGTTTTTTTTTTTTTTTTTTTGTAGAATCTTTAGGATTTTATACATCTAAGATCATGCCATCTAAAAACAGAGATAATTTTTCTTCTTCCTTTCCAATTTAGATGACTTTCACTCTTTTTTCTTACCTCATTGCTCTGGCTAGTACTTCTAGTAATATATTGAATACAAGTGGTGGAAGCAGTTATCCTTATCTTATTCCTGATCTCAGAGGGAAATCTTACAGACAGTCACCATTGAATATGATATTAGCTGCAGGATTTTCATATATGATGTAATGTTAAAATAGTTTCCTTGTATTTGTACTTGGGTTAATTTTTTTATATCATAAAACAGTGTTGAAATTTGTCAAATGTTTTTCTTCATCCATTGATATGATGAGGTATGTTTTTCCCTTCATTCTGTTAGGTAGTATAGTACAGTCACTGATTTTTGTATGTTGAACTGTCTTTGCATTTCTTCTCAGAATAATTACTACTCAGCATTGGTGTATAACCTGTTTAATATATTGTTGAATTCTGTTTGATAGTATTTTGTTGTGGATTTTCATTAGGGATATTGGTGTGTAGGAACAGTAACATGCACAGAGCTGTCTTCTCCTATGATTCCAATGTCTTCTTTTGAAATACCTCCTGAAACACCTGCTTGAGGCTGTTTTGAAATTAACTTTTTTTTTAATAAGTAGACGGAATATACTCTAAAATAACAATTAAAGGTATAGTATAAAAATATATAAACCAATAACATAGTTGTTTATTGTCATTATCAAGTACTATGTACTGTACATAATTGTATGTGCTATACTTTTATACCACTGGCAGTGCAGTAGATTTTTGCTGTTGTTGTTGTATTGTTTTTTTAAAAAGTAAAGACAGGGTCTCACCATGTTGCCCTGGCTGGTCTGGAACTCCTGGACTCAAGCAATCATCCTTTCTCAGCCTTCCTTCCAAAGTGCTGGGATTATAGGTGTGAGCCACTGCACCTGGCCAGTAGGTTTGTTTATACCAGGATTGCCACAAACACATGAGTAATGCATTGTGCTACGATATTACAATGGCTATGATATCATTAGGTTGTAGCTCTTATTATTTTGAGATATGTTTAATCAATACCTAGTTTATGAAGGATTTTTAGCATGAAGGGGTGTTGAATTTTATCAAAGGCCTTTCTGCATCTATTGATACAATCATGTGGTTTTTGACATTGATTCTGTTTATGAGATAGATTACCTTTATTGATTTGCATATGTTGAACCAGCCTTGCATCCCAGGGATGAAGCTGACTTGATCATGGTGGATAAGCTTTTTGATGTGTTGCTGGATTCGGTTTTCTAGTATTTTATTGAGGATTTCTGCATCGACGTTCATCAGGGATATTGGCCTGAAATTTTCTTTTTTTGTTGTGCCTCTGCCAGGTTTTGGTATCGGGATAATACTGGCCCCATAAAATGAGTTAGGGAGGAGTCCCTCTTTTACTATTGCTTGGAATAGTTTCAGAAGGAATGGTAGTAGTTCCCTTTTGTACCTCTGGGAGAATTCGGCTATGAATCCATCTGGTTCTGGGATTATTATTATTATTATTATTATTTTGGGTTCATAAGCTGTTAATTACTGCCTGAATTTCAAAACTTGTTGTTGGTCTACTCAGGGATTTGACTTCTTCCTGGTTTAGTCTTGGGAGGGTGTATATGTCCAGTAATTTGTCCATTTCTTCTAGATTTTCTAGTTTACTTGCAAAGACGTGTTTATAGTATTCTCTGATGGTACTTTGTATTTCTGTGGGATCAGTGGCGCTATTCCCTTTATCATTTTTTATTATGTCTACCTGATTCTTCTCTCTTTTCTTCTTTACTATCTAGCTAGCAATCTATCTATTTTTTAAAAATCTTTTCATAAAAATGGTTCCTAGATTCATTCATTTTTGAAGGGTTTTTTGTCTCTATCTCCTTCAGTTCTGGTCTGATCTTAGTTATTTCTTGTCTTCTGCTAGCTTTTGAATTTGTTTGCTCTTACTTCTCTAGTTCTTTTAATTGTGATGTTCAGGTGTCAATTTCAGATCTTTCCAGCTCTCTGACGTGGGCATTTAGTGCTATGAATTTCTCTGTTAACACTGCTTTAGCTGTGTCCCAGAGATTCTGGTATGTTGTCTCTTTGCTCTCATTGGTTTCAAAGAACTTATTTATTTCTGCCTTAATTTTGTTATTTACCCAATAGTCATTCAGGAGCAGGTTGTTCGATTTCCATGTGGTGGTGTGGTTTCGTGTGAATTTCTTAATCCTGATTTCTAATTTGATTGCACTGTGGTCTGAGAGACTGTTTGTTTGATTTCCATTCTTTTCCATTTGCTGAAGAGTGTTTCACTTCCAATTGTGTTGTCATTTTTAGAATAAGTGCTATGTGGTGATGAGAAGAATGTATATTCTGTTGATTTGGGGTAGAGAGTTCTGTAAATGTCTATTAGGTCTGCTTGGTCCAGAGCTGAGTTCAAGGCCTGAATACTTTGTTAATTTCATGTCTTGTTGATTTGTCTGATATTGACAGTGGGGTGTTAAAGTCTCCCACTATTATTGTATTGGAGTCTAAGTCTCTTTCTAGGTCTCTAAGAACTTGCTTTATGAATCTGGTTGCTCCTGTATTGGGTGCATTTATATTTAGTATAGTTAACTCTTCTTGTTGCATTGATCCCTTTACTATTATGTAATGCCCTTCTTTGTTTTTTTGTTTTTTTTTTTTTTTTTTGACCTTTGTTGGTTTAAAGTCTGTTTTATCAGAGACTAGAATTGCAACCCCTGATTTTTTTTTTCTTTCCATTTGCTTGGTAAATCTTCTTACATTTGTTTGAGTCTCTGTGTGTCTTTACACACGAGCTGGGTCTCTTGAATACAGCACACCAATGGGTCTTGACTCTTAATCCAATTTGCCACTCTGTGTCTTTTAATTGGGGCATTTAACCCATTTACATTTAAGGTTTATGTTGTTATGTGTGAATTTGATCCTGTCATTATGAGGCTGGCTGGTTATTTTGCACAATAGTTGATACAGTTTCTCCATACTGTCATTAGTCTTTTTGTTTTGGTGTGTTTTTGCAGTGGCTGGTACTGGTTTTTCCTTTCAATATTTAATGCTTCCTTCAGGAGCTCTTGTAAGGCAGGCCTGGTAGTGACAAAAATCCCTCAGCATTTGCTTTTCTGTAAATGATTTTATTTCTCTTTCACTTTTGAAGATTAGTTTCAAAAGTGGCTGCATATGAAATTCTGTGTTGAAAATTCTTTTCTTTAAGAATATTGAATATTGGCCCCCACTCTCTTCTGGCTTGTAAGGTTTCTGCAGAGAGATCCACTGTTACTCTGATGGACTTCCCTTTGTAGGGAACCTGACCTTTCTCTCTGGCTTCCCTTAACATGTTTCCCTTCTTTTCCACCTTGGAGAATCCAATGATTATGTGTCTCAGGGTTGCTTTTCTCAAGAATTATCTTAGAGGTGTTCTCTGTAGTTCCTGAATTTGAATGTTGGCCTGTCTTGCTAGTTTGGGGAAGTTCTCCTGAATAATATCCTGAAGTGTGTTTCCCAACTTGGTTCCGTTTTCCCCTTCACTTTCAGGTACACCAATCAATCATAGGTTTGGTCTTTTCACATAGTCCCATATTTCTTGGAGGCTTTGTTTTTTTTCCTTTTCATTCTTTTTTTGTCTAATCTTGTCTTCACACCTTATTTCAGTAAGTTGCTCTTTAATCTCTGATATCCATTCTTCTGCTTTATCGGCTCAGCTATTGATACTTGTGTATGGTTCACGAAGTTCTCGTGCTATGGTTTTCATCTCCATCAGGTCATTTAGGTTTCTCTCTAAACTCGTTATTCTAGTTAGCAGTTCTTGTAACCTTTTATCGAGGTTCTCAGCTTCCTTGCATTGGCTTAAAACACGGTCCTTTAACTCAGAGGAGTTTGCTGTTACCTACCTTCTGAAGCCTACTTCTGTTAATTTGTCAATCTCATTCTCTGTCCGGTTTTGTGCCCTCACTGGAGAGGATTTGCGATCATTTGGAGGAGAAGAAGCATTCTGGTTTTTGGAATTTTCAGCATTTCTGTGCTGGTTTTTCCTCACCCTCATGGATTTATCTACCTTTGATCTTTGAGGCTGATGAACTTTGGATGGGGCTTTTGCATGAGGGTCCTTTATGTTGATGTTGATGTTGTTTCTTTCTGTTTGTTAGTTTTTCTCCTAACAGTCAGGCTTGTCTGCTGCAGGTCTGCTGTAGTTTCCTAGAGGTCCACTCCAGACCCTGTTTGCCTGGGTATCACCAGTTGAGGCTGTAGAAGAGCAAAGATTGTTGTCTGCTTCTTCCTCTGGAAGATTCATCCCAGAGGGGCACCAACCTGATGCCATCTGGAGCTCTCCTGCATGAGGTGTCTGTCAACCCCTGTTGGGAGATCTCTCCCAGTCAGGAGGCACTGGAGTCAGGGACCCACTTGAGGAGGCAATCTGTCCTTTACCAAAGCTGGTGTGCTGTGCTGGGAGAATCCCTTTTTTTCAGGATCAGCTGCTCTTCAGAGCTGGCAGGCAGGAATGATGAAATCTGCTGAAGCTGCACCCACAACCTCCCCTTCCCTCAGGTGCTCTGTCCCAGGGAAATCGGGGTTTTGTCTGTAAGTTCATGACTGGGGCTGTTTCCTTACATTCAGAGATGCCCTGCCCAGTGACAAGGAATCTAGAGAAGCAGTCTGGCTGCAGCTGCTTTGCTACACTGTGGTGAATTTGCCCAGTCCACACCTCCCAGCCTCCTTAGCACTGTCAGGGGAAAATTGCCTTATAAAGCCTCAATAATGGTGGATGCCCCTCTCCCCACCAAGTTCAATCATCTCTGGTCAACTTCAGACTGCTGTGCTGGCAGTGAGAATTTCAAGCTAGTGATTTTTAGCTTGCTGGGCTCTGTGGGAGTGGGCTCTGCTAAGCAAGACTATTTGGCTCCCTGGCTTCAGCTCCCTTTCCAGGGGAGTGAATGGTTCTGTCTTGCTGCAGTTCCAGGTGCCACTGGGGTAGGAAAAAGACTCCTGTTGTTAGCCTGGTGTCTGCCCAAACAGTCACCCAGTTTTTTGCTTGAAACTCAGGGCCCTGATGATATAGGCACAGGAAGGAATATCCTGATCTGCAGATTGCAAAAACTGTGGGAAAAGTGTAGTAACATGACTGGGTAGCATAGTCACTCATGGCTTCCCTTGGCTAGGGGAGGAAGGTCCCCCAGCGTCACATATTTCCCAGGTGAAGCGATGCCCCACCCTGCTTCTGCTCACCCTTCATGGGGTGAATGTGCTGCCTAACAAGTCCCAATGAGATGAACTGGGTACCTCAGTTGGAAATGCCAACATCACCCTCCTTCTGTGTTGGTCTCACTGGGAGCTGCACATGGGAACTGCGCCGATTTGGCCACCTTGGCCCCTCTCCTGTTTCAGTTCTTTAAGGTGTAAATTTTGGTTGTGAACTTTAGATCTTTAATGCAATCATTTACAAAAAAATTTTCTTAGCACTGGTTTTCTTCATCTCATAATTTTTTTTGCATGTTATGTTTTAATTTTCATTTTCCCAAGGTATTTTCTAATGTGATTTTTTCTTTCTAATATTTTATAATGTGATTTTTTTGACCCAGTAGTTGCTTAAAAGTGTGTTTTTTAATTTCCACATATTTGAGAATTATCAAGTTTTTTCTGCTTTGATATATCTTTTCATTCCATTATGATTGCAAAAGATATTTTATATGATTTCAATAGTATTAAACTAATTAATATTAGTTTTATGGCCAAATATATTATCTATCCTGAAGATTTTTCCATATGTACTTTGGAAAAATGTGTATTCTTTTGATCTTGGGTGATGTGTTCTGTATATGTTTGTTAGATCCAATTGGTCTATAGTGTTGTTGAAGATCTATATTTTCTTACTGATCATCTTTCTGGTTCTTCTAGCCATTATTGACAATGAAATATTGAAGTCTCCTACTATTTTTGTAGTACTGTCTCCTTACAATTCTCTTGATGTTGGCTTCATATATTTAGAAGCTCTGATATGTAGTGCATGTATGCTAATAATTATATATTTCTGGTGAATAGACATTTATCAATACATATTGTCCTTTTTTGTGTCTTGTAATATTTTTGGGGGTAAAATCTATGTGCTTACTATTAGCATAGCTATCATTGCTTTGTTTTGGCCACTATTTGCATGGACTATCTGTTTTCACCTTTTATCCTTCAACCTATTTGTGTTCTTACTTCTAACATGAGTCTATTGTAGACAGTACATATTTAGTTCCTGGTTATTCATTCACTATGCCAATGTAATGTCTTATCATTAAGGTGTTTAATCCATTTAAATTTTAAGTAATTGCTCAAAGTCAGGACTTACTATTACAACCATATTATATTTTTAAAAAACTCTTCCTTCTCATATGCACCACGAATTGCAACTGACCTTTTAGAGTATAGGTGACTTTTCTAATGAGATTCAGAAAATAATTTCCAGTTGTCCATTTGGCATTTCTATCCATATGTTCATTTCTCTTGAAGTGATTTAAGTAGGAAAAGAGGATGCTACCTTTTAAATTTGTTTCCATTATTTAACTAGAAGAGTTTGTTCATTAAAATATTATATTCCTCAGACATCTCACTTAACTCAGGTATTATGGTACTCTCTTTTGCAAATGTGAGTCCTCAAAAATTCATTAGTGTACTTTTAATTCAACAGATATTTATTGACTTTTAACCATTACATTATTGGTATTGTTCAAGGTACTGAGTATATCACAGTGAACAAGACAGAGGAAAGCTTCTGCTCTCATGAAGATAGACAATGAGCATAATAAATCAGTAAGTCATATAGTGTAATAGAACATGTTTATGTGCTGTGCATAAACTAGAGAAGTGTAGGTGGGAATAGCAGTGCCACTTAGGGGTGGTTGATTTGATGGCTTTGGGGTAATAAGGGTTTAGGTACTTTTGCATATATAAGGAAGACAGATTTGGATCACAGGGCAAACAGAGGATCTATGAATGAAATTACCATAATTATATTATGATATATAGATGATATTTGAATTTTCTTTATAATGTAAGAAATATATGTCTATTTTATTTATTTAGTATGATTTCTAGCAACAGATAACTAGCTAAATAAACTACCTTTCTCCTAAGCTCAATGCTAATTGAAAAATAAATTAAAGCCAGAATCCATGTAGGGTAGCGAGGAATTCATGACTATCAGTATCAGAATCTCCTTTCAGAGAGCATCACAAAAGTGTGCTGATAGACATGATGAAGGAAAATAAAAGATTCTTAAGGGAAGCAATATGCTGTTTTTTTGTGATAAGCAACTCCTGTTACTTCTCTTTGATAGATACAGGACAATAATCTAACCCTCAATTTTACCCTGTTTTGAAGAACATGTTTTAAAGTGAGCTTAACTAATACAACATAAAAATTGACTTCTTCAAGTGGCGAGAGCACTCAGAGACGCGACGTGGAGCTAGCGGGTACGAGCGGGTGCCTGTCTCCTTCCCCTCCCCTCGCCAGGCCTTGCCGTCTTCTCCCCGCAGCTAGACCGGAACTATGTGATCCTGGAAGTTCTAGGGCCTTTGTTGTGTGTGGGATAAACGGTCATGGTGGAGGTTCCAGCTCCCATAACAACAGCCACAGCATCAGGAGCAGGAGAGGCAGCAGCAGCAGCCACAGTGGCCTCGGGCACCCGATCCCCACAGTCACTGCCCCGTCCCCAGTGTCTTATGTATACAATGTATTTTAAATGAGGTAGCAATGCATTATAAGTATTTAATAATTAGCTTATCAGTTGTTACATTATATTTGTCTGAAGTTTGAAAACCACTAATTTTAAGCATGTATCATTGATAGATCATCAAAAACTATATTATTAATAGAGCATTTATTTTCAGCTAAATTGTAGAGACATAGCAGGGTAAAAAGGCCCAGCACTTAGATTTGATTATACAATTTAAAAAATGTTACACCATAAATGACTGTTAACTAGATTGAATCATCTGACTCAAGTTGGTATGTCAATCAAATGAATTTTCAAATGTTTGAAAATAATCATATATTCGTACATTGATACTAGGAGATAAAAATATGTTTCAGAGACTGCTAAAAGGAAGGCAAACTTTTGCCCCTACTCTCGGGTTTTTCAGCTGGATATGGGAATTAAACTGACACGAGACAGGTCAATAGAAGAAATGTATACGTATTTATTCAATACAAGTTTTACATGGCATGGGAGTCTTCATAAATAAGGAAATGAAGACCTAAAGACACAGTTGGAGTTGAAAACTTACATGCTGTATTGGACAAAATGTAGTAAATTGTAAAAATGTAACAAGGCAAAGGGGTTTGAGCTAGAGGAGTTAATTGGATAAAGTTGTGACTAACAAGATAAGGTTGGTTTAACAAAGTTTGTACAAATTTCCCTCAGTCTCAATTTTCTGTCCTTGAAGACAAGGTTTCTTGCCTTCCAGTACAAAGAGGATATCTTTCACATGGGAATTTTGTGTCCTGCTGTTAAGAAACAGAATGAAGGTCAGAGTGAACTTCTTGCACCTGCTGTTTTTCAAATGCCTTTAGCTCAAAATAATTCTTATGCCAAGGAGCATATTTTCAAATGATGTGTTTTAAAATCCTTCACTGCATTAGATTTCAAAGTAAGAAAAGAGCAGAATATAACTCTTAAAAGGATGCTTCTGAATCTTAAGATCTCTGAGAGAAATTAGGAAGTAGGTTTTTCCTGAATGAGGCTGAGGTATTAATCACTTAGATTTTTTTAAACAGCTCATTAATAATCAAGTAATTATATCAGAAAGATAATTAAATTTGATCCTTAGAAATGTGCCTATATATTTTAGTGTAAAACTAAAAAGTAATGCTTTACTGAATCAACTAATGTTTTAAACAGAAGGCAGTGTTCAAACAAGTGAACTGTATTCATTTACTTTCATTCATCTAAATGAAATTGTACCCTATTTTTCTAAGACTTCACAGCACTCATCCTATTCCAATAACCAGTTTTGCACCACAACTCCTGTGGCAATTAAAAAAATAATAATTTGCTTGTTTGTAGATGTTGCACTACAAAATGAGACATTTTAAAGACCAAAGATACATGTTCCTACGAGATTGTTTTGAAGTTTTTACATATAATTTTATTTAATGAAGTGACCGGTTATAACTTCCATGGTTTCCTATAGCCTTTATGTTCTTTTTATTGCATTTTCAAAACCTCAGTTTTATATTTGTCATTTTTTTTTTCAGAAATGAATCATGGAACTGTATATTTTCCTGGTCATTTCTTTTTTTATTACATGAATTTTAAAAATCAATAATGCAGCCCTTTAGAAAACATTTACAAAATTTTAAATTTCTGAAGATTATTTTCAATTGAATTATGTATAACTCACATTTTGTCTTTTCCACCATGGAATACTGCTTCAAGTTTCCACAGTACGAGTTTGTTATCTTACCGTTTCTCTTTTATCCAAAGATGATTTATCCATTGTCTCCCAGAGAGTGCTCACTCTTTGTCTCCAGATATTTGCACTTAGCATGGTAATAGTCAGGAGGACCTTTACCAATACTTTAGAATATCAATGAAAAGTCTTTTTTTTCCCTCCTAACAAATGAATATTAGATGTGGAAGCTTCACAATATGCTACATTTCTGGTATGATAATTGATTATATTTGTTTGACTGAAGAACGATTCTTCTGGAACATGAGCTTTTTGTTGGTTCAGTTGAAAATAATAGAAAGATCCTCTGGATCTGAGATGCGTTCAAGTGTAATAAGCAACATTTAACAAATGTTACACTGCTGCCATTTAACAAATGTCTTTGGAAATTAATTGAGCCAGGTTTCAAAATGATAATCCACATCACCATGTGTGAAATAGAATTCAGATCTTGTTTATCCATATTTAAATTGTGTATAAAATTTATGAAAGTGTTCAAAGGCTTATCAAATTGAATTATTAATAACTATCTTGAAATTATTGGTGTGAAATAAATCAGTGATTTTTGTTGATATTATATGAATATATGGATAAGCAAACATAGATGTGAATTCTTAGATGTGAATTCATAATGTGAATTGCCACTGACATGGCCAAATTTTTAAAATGTGCAATTGAAAAATGAAAGTTTATCCTAAATATTTGGGATTATTAAATATAAAATTAAACATGCAAATTGTTAAGGGTTTACCTCACTTACTTTTTAATCATTCCATTCATTTATGTTTTTAAGAATTAGTTTATGTTTATATGTATTTTCAATTATTACACTAAAAATATTTGCTAGTTGTATCTAATTAAAGATTATTGCATATTTAAAGTGTCTACCTGTTTACATGACTTTTGATTTTTTGTTTGTTTGTTTGTTTGTTTGTTTTTGAGACAGAGTCTCACTCTGTCACCCAGGCTGGAGGACAGTAGCACAGTCTCGGCTCACTGCAGTCTCTGCCTCCCGGGTTCAAGCAGTTCCCTGCCACAGCCTCCCAAGTAGCTGGGATTACAGGCACCAGCCACCACACCCACCTAATTTTTGTATTTTTAGTAGAGACAGGGTTTCACCATCTTGGCCAGGCTGGTCTCAAACTCCTGACCTTGTGATTCACCCTCTTCAGCCTCCCAAAGTGCTGGGATTATAGGCATGAGCCACCGCGCCTGGCCTTGTTTGTTAAAGGCAATTTTTAAAAATAACCTGAGAAAGAAATTAAGAAATATTGATGTGCTTAGACTTTCGAACACCTTGTGCATATGTGAATGCATGTGCATGTGTGTGTGTATTCTTCCTACCATCAGGATATATTCTTTTTGCTCTTCTTTCCCCTATTAGGTCTGAGATCATATTTTTAAATGTGTACATCATAGTATATTTTGCTGTTATTTGGATCAGAGAAAAATCTATTTCATAAAATGTACCACAAACTGACATGTCAAACTTGTTTTAAAAAATCAATTGTGGGATGAGCAATTGTCTTTAATTTGAATTTATCCCATCTCTTATGACCAGTTTCCAACTTAGAGTTTACCCTCTTAACATCAAGTTACTTGTGTTATTTTCTCAAAGTGATGTCATTATTTTGCTTTTGCTTCATTACCGCAACAAAATGTTAATAGATTCATAAATAAGCAATTTTAGAGGAGCATGAAAACTAACCAAATTTAACAAACACACTGAAGAGATTTGAAGATTTGCATTTTCACGAAGCTATTGAACAACAACAACAACAGAACTAGCAGCACTAATATACAGCAAATTCATCTTTGAACGATAGAGCTAAATTAATTCTTTGTGCCATATTTCTATTAAGATTTTAAGCTGCCTGATTGTCTGTGATCACTAAGTGAAGGTGAAGTCTAGATTAGTAAAACTTATTTCAAAGACTGATGTCAAAATGGAAGCAAATGTTAGTAGTGTGCTACTCTTTCTGTAGGTAAAATAAATAGCACTTGGTTCTTCCTCTTTTTAGTATCAATTTTGCAAAAATAAATAAATAAATAAATAAATAAATAAATCCTGTACTTATTTATGGCAATAACTTAATGTTCCAATATGTTTAATTTAACATCCTTTAAATTTAGACATTATTAGCTAATGGCAATTTTCAAAGTACCACCAGTTCTAACTCCTGACCCTTATGTCAGTTACTAATGAGTCACCTGTGATTTACATTAAGATTTGGAAACAAGTTCTAAATATTTTTTTAAAAACAGATAATTTTCCAGTAATGTTGAGAATCAGTAATACTAAAAACATTTCAGACATCCAAGGGAATATTCTGTATAATTGCCAGGTACAGTTATGTAGATTCTATGTGTTAGTTACTTATTGAAGAATTGTCAAGTTATAAGAGGAAAGGACAGAAAGGTATCATTTTGAAATTTAATAGGAACTTCTGAGAGCTAGAGACAACGCTACTCTTTTAAAATTGTAAAATACGACCTGCTGTATCTTGTAGAATGTAATCTTTTCAATTTGTATACCTTAAATAAACCAATGAATGCACTTCGGAAATCAGAACTTTTGGAAGACTCATTGCATTTAACATTAGTTGAACTCAGTATTGGACCTGGAGTAATTATATTTAGTTGGGACTATTTATTATGAATGAAGGTGCCCCAACATTGCAGCTTATAGAGCTCATAAACACAAGTCTCTTTTAGCAACATTTTTTCTTCAATGCCATGAGATTTATAGCTCTAATTTTAACAGTCCTATGATCCAACTTGTCTTCATTGTAAATAAAAGCAAAATTTTGTATTAAGAAGGCTGTACCAAACAACAATCAATTCTTATTAAATAGAAAATATGTGATTCCTTTATTCACACATGCATATAATATGAAAAAAGTATTTTTACTGATTTTATTTTAATCCTTATAGTACCATTGCAATTGTCGTAGTTTTTCTTCAGAACGGCATCATGCTAGTATGATCAAATTATCCACAGATAATTTCATATCTGTGAAGCTCTCTCATCCCACATTTTTTCATTATATTATACTATGGCCATCTCTGTGTTAATAATGTCATAACTAGATCATATGTATCATTTATCAAAAGTGAGCAGGAACATATCCTGAATGCAAAATAATTCTAGTAATAGCAACTAACTAAAGTGAATTAAAAGTGAACTGATTAAACTGTGTAGGTAATGAATGTAGTGGCTTGAAAATATAAAATTATATATATATCTCCAAAGACAGTTCATCAATTTTGCCAAGTGAATATATTCATGTTTCAGAATTAGTCTCTTATTTTTAAGATAACCCTATGACTTTTGATTGTTATAGAACTTAATTATTCAATAGATAACAAATTGTAATCATGATTTCTCTGATCAATACAATGTATTTTTGATCTACAAAGAGAGTATACGGGCAATAAAAATCCCAGAAATGTTGTCCATAATGATTTTAAATGCCTTAGAATGATTAATATTATAAATTTAAAAAGATATTTTTGTGTAGATTTATTTTTGATTTTTAGGAAAAATAATGATTTCAGTTTGTGAGTTTTTATTTTATAGATTAACTGGAAGTTGTCTTGTTTAATGGTCCTTTAGTGAGTGTCAGGGTAAGAGATGTGATTAAATATAATATTGTGGCAAAAAGAGATGTCTATAGAATAAAAATTATGAAATAATCATATTCTAAAATTGTTCTAATTAGAGTACAGTCTGACACATTAGAATTTCATTTCTCTAATATGGTCATTCATATTAAAATCCCCAAAAAAGAGTCTATTATAAACATATTTATAAAACTTAAATCAGCATTCCCAGTTTTCTCTCATACATACATATAAATATATATGTTTCTGAAATTGTCAAAGAACCATGTCTTAATCTGTTCAGGTTGCTATAACAAATTGCTATTAACTAGGTAGCTTATAAACAACATAAACAACATAACAACATAATAAGAAACTCTTATTTCTCAGAGTTCTGGAGGCTGAGAAGTCCTAGTTCAAGCTGTAGGCAAATTCACTGTCTAGTGGAGGCTTACTTCCTTGTTCATAGACAAGGAGGCATCTTTTCACTGTGTACTCACATGGCAGAAGGAGTAAGAGGTCTTTGAAGTCACTTATATAAGGGCACTAATCTGATTCATGAGGGATCTGCCCTCATGACCTAAGCACCTCCCAAAGGCCAACTTCCATATGCCATCATGTTAGTAATTATGTTTTAACATATTAATTTTAGGGTGACCAGAAACATTCACTCTACTGTAGACCATATGGCTTAAATAATCTGAATCTTACTTCAGACTTACTAAAACAGAACAGAATATTTGAATTTTGAAACCTAGGAACTTGTGATGGCAGCCATGGCTGTCTGGAGTGGCCACTGCCATGACACCAGCTGCAGTGGGGGAGGTGTGACCAGGGTTGCATGCTCCGTGGAGCCTGTGGGAACCAGGAGCAGGTGGGAGCCCCGTCCCCTTCTGAGTTAGAGGAGTGAGAGCCTCACCCTCCGAGGTGCAGTTTCAGGGGTCCAGCTGGGATTGCTGCTCCCAGCATCCTGTGCTCTTGGGGACCTGGGAAGCCCTCCTGCCCCAGCAGGCTTTAAAGTGCCTGCTCCTGCTGCTTGGCCTCTCAGCTCTCCAGCTGCCCACTCCAATTTTGGAGCAAAGTTGAGTCAAGCCTGGGCGCTGTGGCAACCTGGTGGGATGTGTGTGAGCATTTGGTGGTGCTGACATGCCCATGGCTGCCTCAGCCCCCTCCAGACTTTGACCACCCACAAACAAGGGAGGAAAGCAGAGGGGGTGCTGAGGTCAGCTGGGCATGGGCCTGAAGATGCCCTTTGGCATGAACAGCCTGGGTGCCATGGATGACATGATTGATAGTGGGCACCAGGGTTGACATGATTGATAGCATCAGGAGGCATACAGGCTTCTGCTCAGAAAGGGGCAGGTCCCTGGTGAAGTCCCACTTTTCTGTCAAAGAAGGCCTGAAGCCTGGGGGCCTGTTGGCCAGTTCCTCAGACCAGAGTGAGAATATGTGCTTTTTCTGGCCTGCCCATGGCCTCCTATCGACCAATCAGCATGGACTTTCTCCTGTCTCAAGCCCGTGAAAACCCCAGGACTCAGTCAGAATTGGGCAAACGACAGGATGACCTAACTGCTGATAGGAGCTACCCACTCTGGGTCTTCTGAGAGCTGCACTGTCACTCAACAAAGTATCTCTTCACCTTACTCACTCTCCAGTTGTCTGTATACCTCATTTTTCCTGGACACGGGACTCAGGACCCACCAAATGGCAGGACTGAAAGAGCTGTAACACAAACAGGACTGAAACACCACCCTCCCACCCCAACTTGCCACGTTGGGGGTGACGAGAAGGAAAAAAGAGAGAAGAAGAGAAGAGCTGTGCCCCCTCAGGGAGCCTGGACCTAGCAGCTCCCTGAGCCAGGACTGTGACACCCGATTTGGGGCTCTGTGGTTCCGGGCATCTCCAAGCTTCCAGGCGCCACCACGTTCCCTGGTGCCCAATTCACTTGCAGTATACTTGGTTCAGCTGCAGCCTTGCAGGGATCCAGCGCCCATGCTGGCACCTGCAGCTGCGCACCTCACCGCAGCCAGCGTACCTGGTTATGCGAAGTGGCCGGAACCTGTGCTTGCTCACCTACACACCCCTCTCCTCCCTGCATCTGACTTGTCCTTGGCAGGCATGGGATCTGGGCTGGTAGCGAGACCCGAGCGCAGCATGCCAAGCTGAGTGGGTGGAATAAGCCCAGTGGGCCCTAGCAAAACTCGAGCAAAGGCACCATCGGCCACAGAGGTTTCTGTCTGGTGAAACAACACCCCAAGGATCTTGTAACATTTGCATGATTAACAAATTAGGTGATTTCTACGTAGCTGATGTTTTGAAAACCACTTGATAGCTACTGGTTGCAGTAGCTAACTATCGATTTTATCCAAATTTGTATGCCCTTATCTAATTCCCAAATGTTATGAAAGGCAACAAAAGTAGTGTTACAAAAAGTCCAAATAATATATTGGAGGTAAATATATAAGATTGATTTATGGGTTTTAGAGTTGGAGACTATATCTTTCTACTAGTGTCTATTCCCCTCCTTAATTTAGAAATAATTTAAAAGTATATGTATATACCTTTTTAAGAAAAATGAAAAGGACAGTGCCATATCAATTTACTCCTGGGACCATAGCATAATGATCTTTTTTAAAAAAAAGTCTCTAACTTGTCAGTCACTTTGAGGTTATTTTTAATACTGTGTGTGTGTATGTGTGTATGTGCGTGTGGAGTATGTGGGTGTGGTAGACAGTATGTAGCGATATTTTTGTTTGTATGGAAAATAAGTAGAGGAGAGTCTGCTTTTAGAAGAAATACACCTCTGTAGAGAGATCCACAAGTAAAAGACTACAGCAACACTACAGATATTAGTTGATTACAATTCCTCCCCACAACTCCACCCACAACTATATTTACCACAACGTTGCTTGCTACTATCTTCCACACTGGTGAATATTATTACTGGAAGATGCAACTATTTTAATTTATTATTTGATTATCTATGATGATTATAGAACTTCAGTTTTTTTTTTTTAATGTAAGAAAAGTTCAAAGGAAACATTGGTCTATTCATCTCATATTAATTTCCAGGAAGTGACACATATTACATAAGTAGCAATTGTTTTTCATGTGCTAATGAATACCAGGTAAAAAAGATGAAGTAAACATGTTTCATATACACAAGAATGGGTCTAAAACAAACATGCTACCACTATCCATAAACTCAACACACTAAAGAAATTGCTGGCATACTAGCCGATGTGTGCATTCTCCAATTTTATTAGGAATACATTCTAGTAATTATTATTATTTAAAAACTGATATTTATTCACCATCACAACTTTTTGTTGCATTTTTTACTAACATTAAACAAGAAATATTTTGATCCAAGTGTTTATGTAATTAATGACAATGCCGGGTTTTTCCTCTTTCGTTGTATGCTACAAAATTATTCCAACATCTAATCCAAGTCAGAAACCATCTGTTGCTTGAATGACATTTGGTTTGTTTAAAATGTATCAATTAAACAGACATATTGTGCAACTACAGCAAAGGGAGAATTATTTTGCAAATATAAAGGAGTGACACCAGAGACAAAGCAGTGTTCAAACCAAACTTGCTTATTTTATGGATACATATTTTCAAAGAATGACTAGAAAAACTTAACTATTGACTAATATTCTTAAAAATAAAATGATTATTTGGATCATATGAGATCCATGATTCCATCATCTCCCAAGCCTATTTCATCACTGACAATGGACTAAGTAGTATAAGTTTGATCTTGTTAATTATGCTAGTAGACTACAGGGACAAAAAAGAAAAGGGTTGATAGGATAGTAAAAGCTCTGAAAACTGTAACAAATTAGGATGGGAATTATAGCCTGGAATAGGAAGACTTATACATGAGTCTTAACTATCTTCAAACACAGGAGGGCTTGTCATACAGAAGAACAATCACACATATTTTCTGTAGCTAAAGGCAGAGCTAAAGAAAATTGGTGGGAATTTCTCCTTCTGTCAATGTTTTCTTTTCTAGCAGCTACCAACCCTCCTAATACACACTGTGAGCTGGAGAAGCAGATATCCAAGGTTGTTAAAGTTAAAAATAAAAGCACAGTATGGTAGATATGATTCTGAAAACAAACTTTGTGATAAATACTTCAGGGATTTACATGCCTTTATTCCCCCACTTACTTCCTGATATGAGGATTTTTTAGGATAGCTGAGGCTATCGGATAACTATTGGATAGTCAAGGTGCTTTGGTAATTCATAAGTTTAAATGTAAGTCACTAAATATGGATGTGGTTAGTACCAAAAACAATGTAGATATTTCTACTATTCTTTTTTTGACTGATAATTAGGCTTTTCATTGAAACCATTGTCTATTTTAGTTTTAATATTTGGTTTTAGTATTACTTAATGGCTTTTTTGACACATGCCAGTTTCAAAGCATGTTAAGTTTCAATTCTGTCATATTTTAAATGTTAGTCAAAGAATTGTAGTTTCTCAAACATTCACAATATTGCTATTTCATTTTCAAAGTTCACACAACTGTGGTAATAGCCAATTTAACAATTTATAAGCAATAACATTCCTGAAAGAAGAAGCATCATCGTGCATATTTACAAATAGATTATTTCCATTCTGATTGAGCTGAAATGAGTTATGATTCAAGGAAAGAAGGAAAATTGCCTGCTTATAATGTCATGTAGTCTTCTAATCAGCAAAACATGTGTCTGGCTCTGCCCCCCCCCCCCCCCCACACACACACACACAAAACATATACCATGAAAAATGTAATGGCAGAATAGTCAGAGCTAGGAGATCACCTGACTCAATGTATCTTATGAAGCTACAATGTAACTTCATAAAAAGCCTCCAACACATGCTAGTGATGTGTTATGGTACTTAAAAAAAAATAGCCATGAAGGGTAAAAACCCCAGAAACATGAGAAATGAGACTATTCAAATTTTATGAAATGGAGCAGTGAGGCCGAGAGCAGTGGCTCACGCCTGTAATCCCAGCACTTTGAGAAACTGAGGTGGGCAGATCACAAGGTCAGGAGGTCAAGACCAGCCTGGACAATAGGGTGAAACCCCATCTCTACTAAAAGTACAAAAATTAGCCGGGCTTGGTGGTGGGCGCCTGTAGTCCCAACTACTCGGGAGGCTAAGGCAGGAGAGTCACTTGAACCGCGGAGGCAGAGATTGCAGTAGGCTGAGATCGCACCACTGTACTCCAGCCTGGGCAACAGAGCGAGAGTCCATCTCGAGAAAAGAAAAAAAAGAAAAGAGAAGAGAAGAGAAAGAGAAAGAGAAAGAGAAAGAGAAAGAGAAAGAGAAAGAGAAAGAGAAGAGGCAGTGAAAACCCAATTAAGCCAACAGGTCAACTGATCCATCCTGCAAAATGACTTGAATTGGTAAAGTAGAAAGTTTTATGACTGCAAATTTCAGGGCCAAACAGTAAAGGCCTGCTACAAAATGAAAAGGCCTGATACGTCATCTGTGAGTTTTTACACTGGGAATTATGATCTTCACATGGGATATGTATGCTGGACATATAATGCATGTGAAAATCTTTAGTTTCTAACCAGCTATTTGCACATTTTACTTTACGATATATTTAGTAATTATAAATCATTTGGCTAAGAGACAGTACCTATGGAAAAAAAACAGAAATCCTCTGACATCCAGAATGAAGTTGTTTACTATTATAAAATGTGGGGACTTGGAATCTTAAAGTATTCTTAATAGTTTGAAATTCAAAATGTTTTATACATAAATCAAAAACAAATGTCCATATGGTAATCCTTAGAAAGTAATGAGACCCTACATATGATTACTCTTTCTAATCAGAGTTACTGGTGATGACAGTGAATCTAAAGGAAGATTGGGTTAGAGTGTATTAGATTTGAACTCATGGCATGTACAAGGTTGTATAATAGGTAATTCTAATGAGCCTTCTCTAATATGATACTCAAGTATTCTATAATTAGAATTACTGGGTCGCCTATCTTCATGCAGCTTCTTTGGTGCCAGATTAACCTGTCCAAAATGCCACTTGCATCATGTTATGAAATGTAAAAACATTTACCTGATAATTAGTATGAAATGATGCCTTCATGAGGTTTAATGGGCACAAGAATGTTAGGGATTTGGTATTTAATCTGTAAATGATTTATGTGAGTGACACCAATATAATGTCTGGGTATTGTGTTCTGGAATTCTGATTCATTTGAGCTAAAAATGAGGTGTGTAGATTTTAGGGAGAGGCATCCTGTGTTATTTCTCTCTGCTATTGGCAGAAAGTAACTAGCTATTCAGGGCAAATATTTATTCATGAAAACGCCAAGATTTATTTCCATCCCATAAAGTCACTATTCCAGTCAGTAGATTTGTTTTAATTTCTGTATCACAGCTTCTCTGCAGGGCTACAGACAGAAATTTGTCATGAACAAATTATAACATGAATATCAATGTAGTAGCCCTTTTATACTGTACAGTAATTATCTTTAACCAGCTTTTCCATATTGACAAAATTAGCCTTCCAGATCAGAGGTCTTCAAACCATGGCTTTTAGAGCCAAATGATGAAGAAGTTCAAGCAAAACATTATAGTTAATAATACATAAAAGTATCTAAATTTTAAATTTTAATGTTCATAAGTACAGTTTTATTGGAACACAGGCAGGTCCATTCAGTTTCATATTGTCTATGACTGTTTTTACACTACAAAATTAGGGTTAAATTATTGAGACAGAGACTGTATCATATTGCCCACAAAGCCTAAAATATTTACTATCTAATTATTTACAGAAAAAGTTTGCTGACCCTTCAATTTACTGGTTATAAGAGGGGTCCTAGAGGATGATTAGTTTATTTTTCTTAAAACTGTAGTTAAATGTTGTGATTTTTTAAAAAATTATACTTTAATTTCTGGGATACATGTGCAGAACATGCAGGGTTTTTACATTTGTGTACACATGCCATGGTGGTTTGCTGCATCCATCAACCTGTCATCTACATTAGGTATTTCTCCTAATGCTATCCCTCCCCTATCTTCCCACCCTCCGACAGGCCCCAGTGTGTGATGTTCCCCTCCCTGTGTCCATGTGTTCCCATCGTTCAACTCCCAATTAAGAGTGAGAACATGCGGTGTTTGGTTTTCTGTTCCTGTGTTAGTTTGCTAAGAATGATGGTTTCCAGCTTCATCCATGTCCTTACAAAGGACATGAACTCATCCTTTTTTATGGTTGCATAGTATTCCATGTTGCATATGTGCCACATTTTCTTCATCCAGTCTATCACTGATGAGCATTTGGGTTGGTTCCAAGTTTTTGCTATTGTGAACAGTACTGCAATAAACATGTGTGCACGTGTCTTTATAGTAGAATGATTTATAATCCTTTGGCTATATACCCAGTAAAGGGATTAGTGGGTCAAATGGTATTTCTGGTTCTAGATCCTTGAGGAATTGCCACACTGTCTTCCACAATGATTGAACTAATTTACACTCTCACCAACAGTGTAAAAGTATTACTATTTCTCCACATCCTCTCCAGTATCTATTGTTTCCTGACTTTTTTAATGATCACCATTCTAACTGGTGTGAAATGGTACCTCACTGTGATTTTTGTTTGCATTTCTCTAATGACCATTGATGATGAGCTTCTTTTCATGTTTGTTGGATGCATAAATGTCTTCTTTTGAGAAATGTCTGTTCATATCCCTCTTCCACTTTTTGATGAGGTTGTTTGTTTTTTTCTTGTAAATTTGTTTAAGTTCTTTGTAGACTCTGGCTATTAGCCCTTTGTCAGATGGATAGATTGCAAATATTTTCTCCCATTCTGTAGGTTGCCTGTTCACTCTGATGATAGTTTCTTTAAATGTTGTA
>NC_045445.1:61457038-61497993 GCF_002776525.5 Piliocolobus tephrosceles | reverse complement strand
TTGACAATGTTTTAGTTTATTTACAAGAATGCAAATGTAACCACCCAGTGGGTTCACCTTGCCTGCTGCCTAGACAGAGCCAATTTATCAAGACGGGGAATTGCAATAGAGAAGGAGTAATTCACACAGAGTTGGCTGTGTGGGAGTCCAGAGTTTTATTATTACTCAAATAAGTCTCCCTGAGCATTTGGGGAGCAGAGTTTTTAAGGAAAACTTGGTGGGTGGGGGGAAGCCAGTGATCCAGGAGTGCTGATTGGTCAGGTGCAAAATCATAGAGATTCAAAGCTGTCTTCTTGGGCTGAGTCAGTTCCTGGGTGGGGCCACAAGATCAGATGAGCCGGTTTATCAATCTAGGTGGTGCCAGCTGGTCCATCAAGTGCAGGATCTGCAAACTATCTCAAGCACTGATCCTAGGAGCAGTTTAGGGAGGGTCAGAATCTTGTAGCCTCCAGCTGCATGACTCCTAAACCATAATTTCTAATCTTGTGGCTAATGTTAATCTTACAAAGGCAATCTAGTCCCCAGGAAAGAAGGAGGTCGGCTTTGGGAAAGGGCTGTTAGTGTATTTGTTTTAAACTATAAACTAAGTTTCTCTCAAAGTTAGTTCAGCCTATTCCCAGGAATGGACAAGGACAGCTTGGAGGCTAGAAGCAAGATGGAGTTGGCTAGATTAGATACCTTTCACTGTCTCAGTCCTAATTTTGGAAAGGCGGTTTCACAAGTGCTTATTTAGTACTCTGAGACTTTAGAGTTGAAGCAGCTAAACTTTTTGTAAACTTTTATGAAACTCTGCTTTTGAAGAATATAGCATTGATGATTATTTCAGTAGCTCCATACTAAATATCTTTAGTACTAATAAATAATAGATGACTGACAGGCTAGGTAATCCATGTATTTTAATGTCCTGTAATTCAGGGTAACATTCGGATTATGTCTGTATAGAGGTGATCAGAAGACGACCTGAAGCTTTTATTTTCCTCTTTACACTGTGGGTTCTAGATACAAAGACAAACAGAAAAAGGGATATTGACCAGGAAAAAGCATACAAAAAGATATTTCAATTGCATTATTTACCTGATAAATGGTTTAAATCTTAGAAGGTACAGTGTGGTTAATCAGATAATACAGCCAATCTCACTCCTCACAGCTTCCACACAACCTAACACTCATCCCCCACTAAACTAAAACCAAGGCTGGGTGAGGTGGCTCATGCTTGTAATCCTAGCACTTTTGGAGGTCTAGGTGGGTGGATTGCTTGAGCTCAAGGGTTGAGACCAGCCTGGGCAACATGGAGAAACCCCATCTCTACCAAAAATACAAAAGTTAACTTGGCATGGTGGTGCGCACCTGTGGTTCCAGTTACTTGGGAGGCTGAGATGGGAGGGTCGCTTGAGCCTGGGAGGTGGAGGTTGCAGTGAGCCAAGATTGTGCCGTTGCATTCCAACCTGGATGACAGAATGAGACCCTGTCTCAAAAAAACAAAACAAAACAAAACCAACAACAACAAAAACCTCTGCCTTCTGAACTCCTCAATATTACTCAGTTCCAGCAAGCTTTTCTTTTATTCCGTTTATTTTCTGCTCGTACTAATTCTGCTAAGAGTTACCTTAACCAACACCATCCGCGACTCCCTCTGAGAGGCCCAAAAGAATTATGTCTGGCTGTTACACTTATATGTAGAAAATCAGCAGACTATTTCTCATTAGAAGGAGTAATTTTATGATCATAAGCATATTCCATAAGATATATTATATGACATATTACATGCATTAGTCATTTTCTCATATTTTATTAAGACTTTAATGTAAAAAATAATGGCTAAAAAGTAAAGAAGATTCAAGTGAGCTACTTAAATATATGCATCTATTATATTTTCATATATCTTCCAATAAGTTTGAAGTATGATATTCAAATCTTTTCATAGCTCCATCTGAAGAAATGGCTGACTGTTAGACCTGAATTTGTGAAAACATACGCATTCTGTTATGAAAATGCCTAGGACCTAAATTATTGTGATCTTTGATGTATGTAAATCTCTTAAATAAATTATACCTAATTTGAAGCTTTCATGCTGTCAGTAGTTCAGTGCTTTGGTTGATCTATTGTTACATAGCAAACCATCAGTAATCTTCAGGGACATAAAAATCAATAGTCCTTCTTAATTTTTAGGTCAGGAATTTAAGTAGTGTACAGCAGATATAGCTGTTTCTGCTCCATAGTGACTGCTGCCTTAAGTAGGGGGTGCTCAAATGTCTGAAGATGGTTAGGATGACTCCAATAAGGCCACCAGCTGGAATGTTCATAATGGGTTCTTCATGTACATAGCCGGTGCCTGAACTTGAGTGGCTGGAACAGCTGGGCCTCTCTAGGCATTGTAGTCTCTTTTTATACAGTCTTTCCATGCAGTTAGCTTGACCTTCCCCACAGTATGGCATGATCCCAGTACTCAAACTACTTTCAATGCAGCCGTTATTTTCCGTGGTGAGTTTTCCGAGGGTGCAAAGCAGAAGGTACAAGGTTTGATTACAGAGTCTGTGCAGATTCAATGTGGTCTCAGGCTACATGAAAGTCTGAATATCAAGAGGTGATGTCCATTGGGGAGCCTATATTTCTAGACTACTACATATAGCATAGAAATGCTGCAAACAAAAATGCTGCTACAAGATCTGATGAAGATGTTACAAACTTCTTTCAAAAACCAAATGCCTCCTCTTTATATTTTTACTTGTATATATATTTTTGTATTCTGCTAGGAATACCATTTATGATGATAACTATAGTTTATTTTTATAATTACCATTAACTGTTATCCATATTATGTAATTATTTTTTTCTTAGAAAGTAAAATCAATATAAATACATTCCAATTCAAAATTTTGTCCCTAAATTATTCTAAAAGATGATGTACTTTTAGTTTTCTAAGCCTACACGATTGAACAAATTTGTGTTATTATTTACAGTTTCAGCCCACTAGCAACTTACAGATACAGCAAAAAAGTATGGTTATGTTTATCCACACTTATTATTCAAAAAATAAGTTATTGCCAAATAACACTTAAATAAATACATGTTGAAATGATGATTAGAATTTCTGGTTTGCTCAAATATGCTAAAAAGTTGACTGTCTCTTGCTTTAGGGCAAGTTGACTTTCATTCTGCATCTAGCTATGCCTTGTTTCGAAATATAATGGAAGCAACACTGCCTTCAGGTGAAGGTTTGAACACAGAAATGCTTATTCACAAAAGCCTGAAATTGTTCACAACTCAAGATAATGTTAATGTGTCTTCACCAGTTAGCCAAAATAATGCATTTTCTAAATTGCAGGCATTAAGCAATTATTCAGATCATATCTGAAACCCTGTCATTTTCATTCTCCCTTTCAGTCCCAGCGGCGTGTCACATTTCACCTGCCAGAAGGCTCTCAGGAAAGCGGCAGTGATGGTGGACTGGAGGACCATGATGCAGGCAGCCTTACCAGCACATCCCACCGCCTGCCCCTTGGCTATCCTCAGGAGGAGTACTTTGATCGTGTCACACCCAGCAATCGCACTGAAGGGGATGGCAACTCCGATCCTGAATCTAGTAAGTGATACCTCTCTGGTTCTTCAATATAAACGGGTTTACTGTGTTTACAAGTCAAGCTATCATAGTCATAATAACATGGGCTAATTCATTATGTTATTGTGCATAGTGACACATTTTTGAAAGGTAAACATACAGAATTAGATGGATGGCATGTATGCAGCAGTTGATAATATTTTAAATGTATGATCATAACTACTGTGAATGAAATTTATTATAGTGACTTTGTGAAGGCATAGATAGAATTTTCCATTTATGTACACCTATATATTTATTTGTATATAAACAGCCAATTTATTTTATTTTATTCATTTATTTGTGAAGGTGTAAATTTTTTCTGATACATAAAAATTATTTTCTAGATTTTATTTTTATTTTTAGTGGAGAGAAAAACCATTGACAGTTATTTTCTTTCTGAGGAAATAAGAGATCCTGACTCCAGTGTAGGAGAGTACATCTGAGGTTTTCAGTAATATACTGAAATCACACACCTGTGCCATGTTACTGTTTAGAAAGGTATTCACATTTGGTCTTCAGACAGAAGGCACAAAATCTGTGTTTTACAAATTCCAAAGATGTTGAACTCTTTAAAAGGATCATAGAGTTGATATTAAATAAAACTTCATTAAATGTATTATCTTGAACGTGTAGCGAACAACCGCGCTGATTTATAATTTCAGGAAATACAAAATTTGATAAGATATATATTTCTCAGAAGATTCTTGAAATTGCAACAAGCTACAATTTGCTCCATTTATGTTATATACATAAAAGTATGTAGGTACAAAAAAGCATACAATATATGTGAGAGAAAAGTCATAGCTATAAACCAGTATGAAAAAAATGGGCCAAATACCTGGCAAAAACATAAATAAGGTAATATAAATCAGACATTTTGAAAGATTATTTTGAGCATTATGGATGGCAGGGATATATAATTCAAGTAAAGCTTCTGGGCTTTAGAACAAAATGGCTTCCCTATCATTGTATTTTAATCCTCTATTTTTGAAACTTCAAAAAATAGGGCAATGGATTGGTTACACATTATGATATAATCTAAGGCTGAACACATGAAACCAATGACAACATAACATCAACTTTTTCTCTCTACAAATTTAGATGCTATATATTATAGGTATTTTAATATAAAAATATTAGAGACTTTTGAGTCAGCAAGTTCAGACAGTCCTAAACATCTACTAGATAGTAGATGTTTTCAATTTTATACTTTCAATTTTATACTTGGAATAAATGATCAATATTTGTTCTGAAGATAAAAAAAATCCCCTATACTTTGTGTCACTGAACTATCTTTAATTTACTTTGTATAGCACAGCATAATGACTCCTGGTGGAAATACATAGTTGTGATTATATTTACTTGTGTAATGAACTAAGAGCCAATCTCTAATAAGAATATGATCATACGTAACAAATATACATTGAACAAGGGTGCCACTG
This sequence comes from Piliocolobus tephrosceles, assembly GCF_002776525.5. Lineage (NCBI taxonomy): Eukaryota > Metazoa > Chordata > Mammalia > Primates > Cercopithecidae > Piliocolobus > Piliocolobus tephrosceles. Next base: position 61,492,950 of record NC_045445.1, on the reverse strand, counting down.
ATGTTTTTTACTCCATGAATTATTGTTTTAGTTGTAGATCTATCATTCCCTGTTAAATAAGAATATATAGAAATGGAATAAGAATCATTTTTATAAACTATAAAGAGTTGATTCCTTTGCACGACATGTGTTACTAAGCCTCTTTCATAGAGGATTGCATAGCAACAATTAAAGAGTAAACTCAGAGTAAGCATCCACAGTGCACATCTCACCCTGAAATAAAATTCCAACTGAATGAGACTCAAATGGAATACTGTTGATAATAATAGGAGAATTGGTATACATTAGAAATAATAAAACATTTAACATTAAATATAGCTTTTTAATCTCAATTATATCCAGAAATAAGTAGTTGTTTTAAAAAGTATTCAAACACATAGTTCTTAACAGAAGCTGATCTTGTTTATAGTTAATGATATAAGTGCTAACATCGATGTATTAGCTGACATATTTAGGGGCTTTTTTTTTTTAAAAAAATAAAAAAGGATGTTTTCTATTAGGAGCTAAACATTTATCTCTTCTAATTATATTGACACCATTATCTTGAACATTAAGTATCTTGTTCATAATTACTCTACAGGGTGAAGGACTCACAAATTTTGCATTAGAAACTTTAGTTGCTAAATTGATTTTATTTTAAAATTGAGATGTCTGTGGGCAATGATAATAGTAAAGCAAATTATATATTTTACTGCTTATTATTTTAATAAACATATGCAAATGGTAGATATAATTAAAAATGAATGCCCATTTTCTATAAGTCTAACAATATTGTTGAGTGAATGTTTAAATGTTATTTTTTACTATGAATAATACTAACAAACTGCTCTCCTACTAAAAGTGAAACCTCCCCCTAAATCATGTTCCAAGAAAATTTTGGTTAGGTGTTTTGTTTTGGGACAGTCAGAGACCTTACTAAAAGGGCAAGAAGCGCAATAATTTACTTGAAATGAAGTTCCATTGTCCTAATGTGTCATAGTAGTGAAATGTTTAACATAGTATGTGTGTGTGTGTGTGTGTGTGTGTGTTTTGTTTTAATTAAAAAGAAAAAACATAGCTGGTTTAGAATTGGCCATAGCAAAGTAATCTCTTTAGGCTAATACTGATGATAAGGTATTCTGATTCTTCAAAAAGCAAAGCTATAGCTCTGAAATAGTACCCAATAATGGGTTTTGTGATATGGAGCAGATGCCAATAAACTGTGCAGTGTTAGTCAATAGCACCACAAATAGGAATGCAAAGTGTTAGAGGAAATAAATTCTGTCCTTAAGCAATGGAATTAATTTTCACAGTTCCCATTTCATATTTTGAAACTTATTACATCTTCAATCTGCTTTCTTTCTTGCTTGCTAGTGGATTGCCAAAAATAGCACATAGTTCTGCAAATCCTTTGTACATTCACAAAACAGAAATAAATATGACATTTATGAGTAAGGGTATTCTGTAAAATTTGCTAGAGGGATTTATTAATACTGCTTTAAAAATATAGTTCCCTGGTGGATAAAAATCTGCTGTTTAGATGAAGAAATCACACAATTCATTCTCTTAAGTCTTTTGCCAAGACTATTAGCTTTCCTTTTTAAAATAAAGAAAACAAACTCAAGCCAATTATTACTTTTTGAGGAGACAAATTCAATAAAATACCCTGTCTCATTCCATCTAGTTGTAGTTTATAATTGCAATCTCTTTACTGTGGCCAATGGACTAAGGGTCACTTAATGCCATTCCATACAGTTCTGTCTTCCTTGGATAACAACCTATATTCCAGACCTTTCCTCCTACCATAGCCTCATCAGATTATTTACAATGAACCCTGCTCTTTGAAGCTAGTTAATCTATTAAAAAGCAAAAACAAAACAGAAACCCAATTCAAAAACAGCACTGATTGCTGTTGGGTTACTGTGGATACTGGAACAGATAATGTCTGCATTTTCAAAGGATTTTCTTGAGACACATTCATGGAGACACATGTGGCCTTGGTAACAAACAAGTTGTGAGTCTATTCTTGAGGGTTTTACATATCCATGTATAGTGTTAACTCAGAGATTTGAGGATGGTGAGATCCTCTTGGGACTACTGTAAACACATTAAACTATGTATGGCCCTATGTTCCCATCTATTTATTTTTAAGTAGTCTCAGGTAAAATATGATTTTTGAGTATATGATTTTAAAATGCTTTCCAATTTCTTTTCTAATTTTTTTCTGTTTTTATAATTCAAACTGAGTTCTGAGACATATAGAAATATTAGCAAATGTGTATCACATTAAACTTCTGATATTTTTAAAATAGTCTATGTATATGAAGCCAGGGTTTTTATGTTTTGTCCTCAATTAGAGAATGCATTGCTACTCTTTCACGATAGGTAAATTGGATCTAAAAGGGTAACTACTAATATTTTTATATTTCTACTGATCTGCTGGCATATTATAACTTTCCAGCTTCATTGGAAGAGAGAAAATAGCCATACTTCTTTGGAAGAGAAATGGTAAAATAGAATATTGCTAAAGAGGCCCAAATCAGTCTTCAGCTTTCTAGCCATAAATCCGTTCAATTGCAGAGAAAATCCACCTACAATGAAGAGGAGAATGATTTAGTTTATATCAGTATTTTAATTTTCTTCAACTGAACAAGTTATGTCATCTGTATTTTTTAAAACCTCTTCATTATATGTGGTCATTTCACACATGACGTCACTCTATCTGAAAATGTTACAGCCAGTTTAGTGTCTAACATTGAATCTTAAAGTAACAAAATACTTGAGTGAAATTTCTTCATCTTCCCCCAAAAAAGTTAATGCTTTTCCTCTTTTTTTCATACCATAGTCATTTCTGTGATACAAAAGAAGAAAATATAGAGTTTCAAGAACATCTGGAGATAAAAAATTATATATTTAAAATAAAGACAAATATATGTTTTTGTTAAAATGATGTCTGCTAGAGTTTATCTCAGGTTAGCACATCTGTTTGACATTCATTTTTATTTCAGTAGATCAGGTTTGCTTAGCACTCAAATACACTACTAATTAATTCACAACGAGGAAGTAATTAATCTTGCCCTGGCAAAGCACTTTGATTGATCTTCTACCAGTAATCTAATAAATTGGTATAAAAAGTGGGAGACCAATTTGATTGACTAGAATGAATTTCTACTCAGAGAAATGTCAGATTTTCTCCTGATCTGCTAAGAGTATTGACATGAATAACACTAGGGTAATTACTAGTAAGTGTTTGAACATCTCATTATTTCAATATATAATTCTAAAGGTAGACTACTGATAAAATTAAAAAATCAAAACCAAAAACTGTGAAATTTTAAAAGAATAAGCTAGTAATGGGTCATTAAAACTCAGCCTTTCTTAAATAAAAACATTAGGAGTCAGTTGTCTAAAAGCAAAATAAAGCCATGGAAATATTTTTTCCTGGAAAATATTGATATACTAATACCTTGAGGAAAGCAGTGATCTAATTAATTATCTAAAAAATTCAAGAAGAAAATATGATTCAATTATAGAATAAAGGAGTAGTATTGGTTAGTATATTTAAGAGGAGAGTAACACTTCTGATGTGGCAGGAAATCATCTGAATCCACATTTCAGCGAATGTTACCCATATAACTGTTAATTAAGTGTTTCTGTTTGCTGCTATATGCCCTGGAAAATTTGACTCCATAGGCTTTCTAATATTTATTTAACATGCATTTTTGATGAAAGTCACATATCAATTCATGTATTACAATGAAAAGAAAAGTGAATGGCATCATTTTGTTAATATTTTTACATAAAACAAATAGAAAATATATTCCACTTAAGAAAAAGAATTATGCTCCCTTTAAAGGTTAATTACGTAGCAAGGCCAATTCTGACTCTGCAGGCTATGTATTTGTAAGATTATTTCTTAAAACTGTGCTCATTAGCCTATATAATAGTGTCAGTCCATGGTAGAGAGTGGGGAGTAAAATAATTTAAACCAGCTCAGCAATCTTAATGTCTTGTGTTTTGAAAAATTAATCAATATTTCTAAGGAGTGACATTATCATTACCAATGATACCAGTTATGGTCTATTTCGAGAAAGAGGTTGGACTCCATGGCCCTGGGTTCTGGAAATATAGGACAAATGCCTGCTCTATTTCATTGCCTTGCCAACAGAAAAAATATATAGCTTTACGCTCCTATTGAAAATTTAAAAATTTCCTTAATATCTATTAACATTTTTAAGGTAACAATAATATCAAAAGTCACTTTTATTCTTTTTCAAATGAAATATTGTAATAATTGATGCTGTCTATGATTAGCAGTTTATTTTAGTCCCTGATGTGTTATATAGTGTTAGAAAAGTATCTATATATAAATAGATTATAAAGAATGGTTACACCCAAGAATTCAGTCATCTGCTGTAGTTTTAGAGAGAATAAGTTATACTTGGTAGTGATAGTAGTTTTTATAATACATGTGCTTAGGCAGGTATAAACAGTGATCTGGTAGCAGACACTCTGCGATGTATATTAATTTTACCATGTAAACAGACAAGCTTTTGAAAAGTAAATCTTTCTCTATTGAAACTTATGAAAGTTTATAAATATATTATAATAAGAAAATGGGTAAAACACATCTTATGATACCATCCTAGCATATTCAACTTCCCTATGTAAGAGATGGCATCTCAATGTAGACCAATTGAAAAAATGACTGCTAATTTGGAGTATATAGGCTCTGTGAAGGCAACAAAGGCTTTATGCTAGAGATAATCTTTAAAAATTATAGAGGTCATGAATTAATATGAGAAGTATATCTTTAAAGTTGGAGACTTGAAGACATTTACAGGCTTTTATTTGGGTGACAGTCTCTAAGATGAGTGTATCTTTAATATCTTAAGTCTAATATGGATTAGATAGAGGTTAATCACTCAAAAGGAGGCCACTATAAGTAAAGCAATCTCTTATCTTGTCTTTTCTGTTTGAAAGTGACAAGCACTAGGAGATTGGCACAAGCTGCCAATTGAAATCCAATGCCATAAGATCTGGAATGTCAATAAGCTTGAATAATCACCTAAAGTGACAGAGAATAGGTGGCCTTCTCTTCACAGTAAACCTTCTCTTACTTCTAAATTTTATTAAGCTTCCTACACCAAATAATAAAGGTCATTTAACATTTGTGTTTCTATAATTTATGAGCCATGAGACAATTCATTTTATGACAACCTTCTTTCTTCTGCTTTTTAAAAAATCTTACTTCTCACTTTCCTTTACCTATAACACAGACTGTTTGCCATTTGTTATTATTTGTAGTTCTTTGAAAGTCAGTATAATCAGTCATTCAAGATGTAGCATTTGAGTGACTTGGAATATTTAGTAGTGTTAGCCACACATCAACATCTTATTTTAAAATGATTTATAAATGTTAATGGATGAGGAGTCTTGTAGCAACATATTTTTAATCTCCATGACACTTTTAAAATTGTACAATAACTTGCATCTCTCATAATTGCTTTCATCAACAGAACATTCAACAACTAGTGAATATATCAAGGAATTCATTTAAAAATGAATAACTATAGACCATCTGTCTTACCATGATTTCTGTGATTTTTAAATTTACATTTTATTGAAAGCTGAAGATGCTCAATAGAGAATAGAATAGAGATAACAGTGTTCACTTAGCCATTTTTTTCTCTATCTTAATCAATAATCTTAGAAATTGTTTTCCCAGTTCCACTAGGTACATGGTCTTTATCTGGCACTTCTTTTTTTAATCAATCATATATTGGAAATGTGTGTCTGCTATCTAAACAAACTTTTTCTGAATAGTGTATATGAAGTTAGCCATTAAAAGTTTATTTTTTTCTTAGAAAATTCTTCTCTTGCAATTTGTATAGACCTCAAAGGCTCTGAGAAAGCTGGTAATTTTAAATATTATTTTGGGGTATCTACTTAATTATACAATAAAAATATTTGAACATTGAGTAAGAATTTTTATTGCAGTAATTCATTTTGTAATCACTATTCATGAACCTTTTCAGCACAGACCATTGTAGATAATTTGTTTTAGGCAATCACCTTACGTATTACAGAACTCTAATCCGTTTACTGCAATTAACTAGCTCTGTGAACTTGGATAGGTCTTTTAACCTCACTGTGTCTCTTTTTCTTAATTTATATAATGAAGGGATTATACGAATCTCTAGTGCCCCTTCTAAGGTCATAATTTTGTAACTATTAAAATCCCAGAATTTACATGTGCAGGTGTTGCCTTTTACACTGTCTTTAAATTTTAGAGCTCTAAGGGACCTTGGGTGCTATTTAGTCCAGCTCCCTCATTATGCAAATGAGATAACTGAGATTTGGCCCTTTTAAGCAACAACTTAATGTTCTAAATTAAGATTTGATGTTTATCGTTTATTGTGTTCCAAAATAAGAGTCACTAATGTTGGTAAGCAGTTACTTTTGAAATTTAAATAAAACAACTCATGAGAGAAAAGTAGTAAAAAATTTAGCATTATCATTACTCAAGGGGAATGTTATAATATATCCAAATGGAAAACTTTTTTATATGTGATGAGGCCCTTTATTTTTTTAAAAAGTTTCCCATTTTAAAAATGCCCTTAAAGGGCATTTGGAGCAATATGGACTGCCAATTTCTAAAACTACTGTTTGTGCTAACCAGTGAAAGTAGTGTAGAAAAATTTATAAACATGCTGAATGATAATGATCTCTATGTCAGGAAAACTAGCCACTCTTCACTATGCTTATCTAATGTAGTTAAATTGTGTACTTGTGTGTATGATTACTTCCAGAACAACTTGGAATTAAAAAATGAATTTTAGAAGATAAATTTCCTTTGAATATGATGAAAAGTACATAAACAGAATCTCCAGGAGGAGAAACTCAGAATATGTGAATATATCTTTTATTCATTCTGCTGTAAACTCAGCCCTTCCTCTATATGAAATTCCTGTGAGACTCTATGCTACTTCCACTTTCTAGAAGAATGAAGTCTCAGTTCAACGAACTGATTTTGATAGACTCAATCAACTGAGTTAATAGTGTGACATATAGTCAAAATGTTTTGGGTAAACCCTATTATAATAGTCCTTTTTGGACAATGATTAGAACTTGAGATGAAAGCAGAATAACTTTTATAGTTATATAAATGTCCTATAAAAGTTATCCTGATTTCGGCTGGGCGCAGTGGCTCATGTCTGTAATCCCAGCACTTTGGGAGGCTGAGATGGGCAGATCACCTGAGGTCAGTAGTTCAAGACCAGCCTGGCCAACATGGTGAAACCCCATCTCTACAAAAATACAAAAATTAGCCGGGCATGATGGTGGGTGCCTGTAATTCCAGCTACTTGGGAGGCTGAGGTGGGAGAATCGCTTGAATCTGAGAGCGGGAGGTTGCAGTGAGCCGAGATGGCACCATTGCACTCTAGCCTGGGTGGGTGACAGAGAGACTCCGTCTAAAAAAAAAAAAAAAAAAAGAAAAAAAAAAAAAAGCTATCCTGCTTCTATCTCTAGTTCTAGTTCTAATGGTCTGAGCAGAGTCCAACTCCTTTTCGTTTCTAGTTGTTTATCCTAGAGATGAAAAGGAGTTGGACTCTGCTCAATCCGTTAAATTATATGAAGTTTGTCTTACATATACAGTTGATCAGCTTTTTATTTATACTAATAGATGACATCATAGAAATTGATACTCTGGATTAAGAAAGTCATGCAAAAATAAAAATATTTTGAGAAGAATACTTGATAATCTTGAAAATAGCATCAGTTTTATAGGACAATACTATTGAAGCATGTAAAAAAACTGAGTTTTAATTAACTTTTAGAAGATTCTACTCCTACTCTTTGGATTATCAGTAGTGCATTACAAGGTTCACTTGGCTCACTATAATTTTTATTTTAATGATATAGTTTTCCAGGGTTGAGTTTAGACTGTGATTTCTTTAGATTTATGCATGTAACAATCTAAAACTGAACTTGACAATTTGTTCTAATTTATTTTTCCATTGAGCTGTACTGTGCCTGTCTCTTTGGAAAATGTGCATCCTCATATTGCATAAATACCTCTTAAATTTGATTTGAAGGAGGAGTCAATTTTTTTTTTTTTTTTTTTTTTTTTTGAGATGGTATCTCACTCTGTCACCCAGGCTGGAGTGCAGTGGCGCCATCTCAGCTCACTGCAACCTGGGAGGAGTCAACTTTACAGAGGTACATACATGTCTTCTACATTCTTTTAAAGAATGTAGCTAATTAATCTAATTTTTAAAGACGAAGTTAAATATTAACAAGGAATTCAGGGATCTTTGCCTAATTCAGACTGTAGTTACAAGGTCAGAGTACTCATTAGAGATATTTTTGATATATGAATGCACCAAAGGCATTCTCAGTTTTTGGATGAATCATGTATTTGATTCAGCTGTTTGTGTTTGTTTTTTCATTCAGATGATCTTCTATAAAACTTACTAGCTTAAATCCATTGCAAACTTTGCAGGAATAATGTTTTCTCATTTGTCTTCCCCCAGTTGATTATGAATTGCATTGGATAGAACAGGATACACTGAAAAATGTCACACAAATATGTTTTTATTCAAGTAGAAAATTGGAGTTTTAGGATTCGACCCAAATTAAATCCAAATATTGAAATTTCAATTCAAAGTGCCATAGTATTAAACTATTAAGTCTTCCCTTCTGAAATAACTAGCCATTACATTTTTGCAAAACAGCTTAACTTCTGAAATATAATATCTGAAATCTAAATATCATGGCGAAAGATCTTAAACACACTAAGCCCAATTCAATACCCATGTAACTTTTTGGAATCTCCCCTCAGGGTTTCAAAGGATATGAACTGTGGCTAAGTAAAAAAAAAACCCTTTCATCTAGAAAGGTCCCATAATGTCCAACAGTCTGAAGTGAATCTGTCTATGTGTTAGTACTCAATATAGGGTAAACACATACTGCTTTCAAGGCAGAGAATTGGACCACTGCATAAGTGAAATTTATCATATGCTTGAAACTGAAATTTCAGAGCTGCTTTAGCAATACTATTTTTTGCAGAAAGAAAAAAAAAGTTGACCTTCAGAGACCTTCTGTTAAAGACCTTGAATTTCTCTGTCTACTCCCAGAAAGATTTTTTTTTTTTGAAATTGGAGAATTTTAACACCCATAAAATTTCAAAAATACATTAAAATGTAAGAGATGCAGATATGTTTAATTCTCTTATATTTTATTTCTTTCTTAGTGTCTTATCTACAAAACACATCTTAGTGGCCATTAAAGTATGTATGACTAAATCACTCATTATGAAGAGAAGCATTCTAATGGAGTGGGAACAGATTGCCTGGACTAGAATCTCAAGTCTGCTTCTTCCTAGTAGTATGACATTTGACAAGACATTTAGGCTTCCTGTGCCTCAGTTCTCTGCATCCTTAAAATGGGAATCATAAAACAGTTACTTTGTAACATTGTTGTATTAAATGAAAATACATGTCTTTGTCTGCGTATATACATATATTTACAGCACTTAAAAATATTTTATAAGATAATCATGTTCTCACATCGTACTTTTCAGTTTCGCATGCCATACAGACCACCCAGAAATTTTGTTAAAATGCAAACTCAGCAGTTGGGTGTAGGGACCAGAGAGTTGTCATTTCTAACAAGTCCCCAGGGTATATGAATGCTGTTGGTGTGAGGGATACACTTTGGGTAGCAAAGTTCTAACAAATGTGCTTAGCAGCTGACCCAGGTCAAGATGAAGGAGAGCAGAGCAGCAATTGGCCATGATAAACTGAGGCATTAAAATAACTCATGACAATCTGTCCTAAAGCCTCAAACACAGTATATTATGTTTTAAGATACATAAAATTTTACCATACTGGAGTTTGTATTATAGGAATTTTGAGATAAACCTCATAGTAAAGTGCAGAAAAACATTACAGAAAGTTTTGAAGGTCAGTGCATATTTGCTTGATTCTTCAATAAAGAGACTTTCTCTTCTTTCTGTATATCTGTCCACACACACAAATGTGCACATGTGCACAAAAATCCACACATCTTATTTTTATTTATTTATTTATTGAGACAGAGTCTCGCTCTGTCACTCAGGCTGGAGTGCAGTGGCACGATCTCGGCTCACTGCAAGCTCCGCCTCCCAGGTTCACGCCATTCTCCTGCCTCAGCCTCCCGAGTAGCTGGTATTACAGGCACTCACCACCACGCCCGGCTAATTTTTTTGTATTTTTAGTAGAGATGGGGTTTCACCATGTCAGCCAGGGTGATCCCAATCTCCTGACTTCATGATCCGCCCACCTCGGCCCCGCAAAGTGCTGGCCCCTCAAAGTGCTGGGATTACAGGCGTGAGCCACCGTGCCGGTCCTTTTTCCGATAATTTTTATTTGAAAAACAATCCACTCCATTTATATGTCACTCATGTCGTCTAGGTGAACATAAATGCCATTTTTATTTTAGGTGTTCAACTATAGAGAAACTCTTCATTTCTAGGAAACTGATCAGAAGAATAACAGGGCAGATAGGGCATTAGCAAAACAGAGTACCAGCTGCACTGTCAACTAATCAAGTCAGCAAACATCTCTGCAGGTGAAGTCACTGTGGTTCCGATTACACTAAAGCAGATTAAGAATTCTTCTGGATCATTGCTAGTGTTGAAGTGTCAACTTTTGCAAACGATTATCAGACTGGGAAAGGTGAACAAAGGAAGCCAAGAAAGTCACAGAAAGTAGACAAAAAAGATGCAGAGAAGTTTTCCATTAAATGTGGTGTGCTGGACTGTTTTATTTGACTGCTTTTGCCTATATCCAGAAGAACTTGTGTTTTGTGTATGCAATTGAGTCATAAAAAAGAAATGTCCTGTTGTTAAAGTCCTCATAGTTTTAGGAAACATATTTGCTTAGCTATTCAATGTGGATGTATTCTATGATAGGAACTTTAATTAGGTAACTGCTGATTATGTGTAAGATTTCTTTTTTTTTTTATCTTAACGCTTACTTATATATCTTAGTTTAATTCCAAAGAGTGAAGAAGTATTGACTATTTGCTCTTGAATCTTTTTAAATGATTACCATTCATTTTTGTTGCAATGTCCTCCCAGTATATTTTAGGAGGCTTTGTGCCTTGAGTCTAATGGGCATAAAATGAAGGGAAGTCTATGTTTTTAGTATGCATGATGTTTTCTGAATATAGATGCTTAAGGAAATTGTAGGCAGGTGTGTTTTCATCGCTCACACTATGTGGCTTTTTCTATTCCATGGTAGGAATCAAAGATAGCCAAGTTAAGAACATTGTGGCTCCTTTGAATTAAAACTTCATATAGTTTAAAACTTATTGATTATTTTGTTCATTTCAAATTATTTTAGCATTCTCAAATTAACCATCCGAAGTTTTCCCAGAGATGAATAGTTTCACATCTTACAATAGCACCAGCAATAATAAATATATAGTCAAAATTTTATTTTTTTCATATTTAAATTTACAGACTACTTTTTGAGATGTTAGAAGAGATTGATGATGTGTCATTGCAAACTTATAATCAGGCTTATTGTCACATAGGCATAAGCACAAATAAACATTCGTCCTCAAGGTGTGGGGGAATATTGAATATATTGAAGATGAAGCAAACTAACTTACTCTCAACAGGAAGGAATAATAAGTATATTTGGCATTTTTATAACTCCAAATCTTCACAGAAATAAGACATTTTTAATATTGCATTTTTTTCTTGTATAGACATGGCAGCACAATTTTGTTTTACTTTATTACAAGAGTGTTTCATTGTAAATTTTAAGAATATTTTTATAAATTTCTTTACAATGGCTTATTATATGAGACCAAGCCATTTCATTGTAATATTTTAAGGTGACTTATTGCTAGTAACCACAAGACAATATGCCTTCTTTTATTTAAAAAATTACACAGAAAGCATAAAGACTATGTTTTTTAATCAGTGCAATTTGTTTTAAAAGATTTTATCTTGAAGTTAGTAAAGAAACTTCTGTACATCTGGAATGCTGAATGCCCTATCAGACTTCAGCCTGCGCTGATTTATAACAAGTAATTATCTAATGAAGATAGTGGTAGGCAAACATGAGGGTTCTTGAAGCAGTAATTTGAAGTTTTGAAAAATTACTATGGATCAAATGATAATGCTTCATTTGTATTCTGCTTTTTTGTCCTTGAATCTATGTTTTTACTTTAAGCAAATGTAAAAATGGCTTTAAAGAGATATAATCATTTTTGTGAAAAAGTAAATGGCCTTAAGCTGGATACATGAATTAATCCTTCATGTCCTTTACTCCTTTCTGCTTTTGAAGGAAAGATTAATTCTGTTATCAAATTAATACATGCACAACTGTTTGGTACTGTATATTCAGTGGAAAGAATATGATTAGAAAAAAGGGGACCTGATATATAGTTTAGGTTCTGTCAGTAACTCTGTGACCTAGGTGACACGAACAAATAGAAAAACATTTCAAGCTCATAGATAGGAAGAATCAATATCATTAAAATGACCATGTTACCCAAAGCAATTTACAGATTCAATTCTATTCCTATCAAACTACCAATTACATTCTTCACAGAACTAGAAAAAGCCATTTTAAAATTCATATGGAACCAAAAAAGAACCCGAATAGTTAAGGCAATTCTTAAAAAGAATAAAGCAGGAGTCGTCACACTACTCTAATTCAAACTATACTACAAGGATCCAGTAACCAAGACAACATGGTACTGGTATAAAAACAGGCACATAGGCCGGGCGCGGTGGCTCAAGCCTGTAATCCCAGCACTTTGGGAGGCCAAGACGGGCGGATCACGAGGTCAGCAGATCGAGACCATCCTGGCTAATACGGTGAAACCCCGTCTCTACTAAAAAAAAAAATACAAAAAACTAGCCGGGCGAGGTGGCGGGCGCCTGTAGTCCCAGCTACTTGGGAGGCTGAGGCAGGAGAATGGCGTAAACCCGGGCGGCGGAGCTTGCAGTGAGCTGAGATCGGCCACTGCACTCCAGCCTGGGCGACAGAGCGAGACTCCATCTCAAAAAAAAAAAAAAAAAAAAAAAAAAAAAAAAAAAAAAAAAAAAAACAGGCACATAGACCAATGAAACAGAATAGAGAGCCCAGAAGTAAGTTCACACACATATAATCATCTGGTCCTTGATAAAGCTGAGAAAAACAAGCAATGGAGAAAGAACTCCCTATTCAATAAATGGTGATGGGATAACTGAGTATCTGCAGAAGATTGAAGCTGGACCGCTTCCTTACACCATATACAAAAATCAACACAAGATGGGTTAAAGATTTCAATGTAAAACCCCAAACTATAAAACCCTGGAATACAAGCTAAGCAATCCATTCTCGACATAGGAACTGGCAAAGATTTCATGACCACAAAAGCAAGTGCAACAAAAGCAAACATTGACAAATGGGAATCTAATTTAATGAAAGAGCTTCTGCACAGCAAAATAACTATCAGCAGAGTAAACAGACAACTTACAGCGTCTATAAGGTACAACTGCTAAATTTCACAATTGCTTCTTAGGCCAATACAAGACAAATAATTAACATCGTGTTTTAAACTGTTGCATTTGTTCTTTTATATGTGTTTATAATTTCACATATTTGCCAGAATTCTGTGTGCGTGTGTGTGTGTGTGTGTGTATATATCAAAGATTCTAATTGAAGATGAACAGTGCATTTAAATTCCGGAAATTTTACTACCTTGCCTCTTGAGATACTGATAATGGAGAACTTCCAGAACAAAAGAATATGATGAATAAATGATAAACCAAAAATTACTAATAAAATACAAGAAGCTCATCTTAAATTAGTCTTAATTATTAGTTTTCACATAGATCTTCACCTTTAAAATACTCAAAACTCCTAGTTATTTTGTTTCAAAACATCATGAGTTGTTTCATGTATCATTACTGTGTGTTCTGAGTATCTGTTTATACATGTGTACTGGGATATATGTCTGGGCATTTACTTGGTTTTTTTTTTGTAGAGTGTGAATCTGCAAGTCACTTTATGCATATCTCCTGTGGGTTTAAAAATAAATCTCTTCTTTCTGCTAAATCAAGTTGTAAATATCTCATTTAGTCTGCTACTACAGTAACTCATGAAAAGAGAAAGATTGCTTTTCAATATTTTACCTCTGTCCTCATTTTATGTCAGTGACTGCTGATTATATGTACTATTAGTGAAACAGAAATCAGCATGGAGCACTCAAGTTGCTTTTCAAATAAAGTTCTTCTTTCAGCATTTAGTTTCCCAGAAGGCTTTTAATCAAGGTTATGGGAAAGTCCATAAACTTTCTGCTGAATATTTAACAAGCTGGAGGTCACTGCAAATGTGTTTTTTCAAGGGCAAGGGAAATGAGATTGCAATCAGGAAAATAGAAGACTTGATAATAAGCAAAGCTTTGTCTTCTGGATAAAATCTAACGAGAAAATCAATGTGACTCACATTTTCTTTCTTTTTTTTTTTTTTTTTTTTTTTTTTGAGACGGGGGTCCGCTCTGTCACCCAGGCTGGAGTGCTGTGGCCGGATCTCAGCTCACTGCAAGCTCCGCCCCCCCGGGTTTACGCCATTCTCCTGCCTCAGCCTCCCCAGTAGCTGGGACTACAGGCACCCGCCACCTCGCCCGGCTAGTTTTTTGTAGTTTTTAGTAGAGACGGGGTTTCACCGTGTTAGCCAGGATGGTCTCGATCTCCTGACCTCGTGATCCGCCCGTCTCGGCCTCCCAAAGTGCTGGGATTACAGGCTGGAGCCACCGCGCCTGGCGTGACTCACATTTTCAAGTTTCCTTGTAGGATTTAAAAATTTTCCTAGTTTGGATCATCATTTTCAAAATGGTAAATAGGACTGAGTAATTCATTTGAGTCCAATTACTATCTTATCTTTAAGAAGATGATTGGAATGAGTTCTGCAAAATGGTGATAGTGGCAGAATCTAAGAAGACTTCACTAAAGTTTCACTGTTTAATATTAAAAGCATAATTCTTTTGGATAAAAGAAATGTTATAAAATTTACAAATGTCATGTGATCACTGTATATTTTGTAATTGACCTAGCCTACTCTCATCAATACTGAAAGCTAAAACCTCACAAAACTGTGTTTCCACTCTCACAGGAATCAAAAGTTATGAAAAGAGATAGGAACAGATTCAAAAATACTTACATATTGTATTTTCTTTCAACGTGAAAGAATATTGGAAGTTTCTTTCAACATTGTCTACTGAGAATGGTGACAAGTAGTAAAAATAGAAATTCATACTTTGGACTTTCAAATAAATGTAAGAATATTTGGAAGCTTTAATGTGGTAAGGGCAAATTATGATCATGTGTATCATACCTACTGTGTAATAAAATAATGAATACATTTTCATTCTATCCTCATTTATATTCAAATAATCTATATAGGGAAGTTAAGTCTTGCACTGGATCACATAGAAATGTAGAGTAAAAATTTCACACTTATCTCCTCTGATTGCTAAATCAGAAAAATTTATACAACACATTTATCCTTACTGTATCTTCAAGTTTTGATGTATAGTAAGAATATCCTACTGTTTGTTATTTATTTTGAAGTTTTATTTATGGATATAGAAACATTATTCTTTTCTGAAAAGAAAAATTTTGACTTTTAAGGAAAAATTATGTAGTAGGAGTTAAAATAGATTGCAACTTACCTCCTTCCTGATTACATCATTTTGGAACTGTTCTATCAGAGTTTAAGAAGAACCATGAGGGGTAGATAATAGATTGGTCTTCGAGCTTAATCACCGAATTCCACTTCTCCAACCTGTGCATGAGTGAAATAAGCAGGTATTGGAGAAAGGACTTGGCTACATATTATGGAAGCCAACTCTGATCTCTGCCACTTGGTTTAAGTGAACATATAACTGAAGAATTTTAAGAGACAATAATAATTTGTTGTGTCTCAGCAATTTTCTTTCTTTTTTTTTTTTTTTTTTTGGAGACAATGTCTCGCTCTGTCGCCCGGGCTAGAGTGCAGTGGCCGCAGTGGCCGGATCTCAGCTCACTGCAAGCTCCGCCTCCCGGGTTTATGCCATTCTCCTGCCTCAGCCTCCCGAGTAGCTGGGACTACAGGCGCCCACCACCTCGCCCGGCTATTTTTTTGTATTTTTTAGTAGAGACGGGATTTCACCGTGTTAGCCAGGATGGTCTCCATCTCCTGACATCGTGATCTGCCCGTGTCGGCCTTCCAAAGTGCTGGGATTACAGACTTGAGCCACTGCACCCGGCCTAATCTCAGCAATTTTCAATGCATGCAAATCATATTCTATGTTTATTCTGTTATTGCTCCTAACACTTCCTACAAAGCAACATGTATTATAGAATGGTGGGGGACTGTGAATTGAGGAAGTACATACTCATGCACCATCAGGTTTCCTCCTCTGTGTAATGTATATAATAATACTACCTACCTCTTTGGATTATTTTGAGGACCAAATGACATAAGCAATACAATACACTTAACACAACATTTCACACACCTTAAACAATTTAGTGTTAATAATGGATACTTTTCTAATCATATTCAAGCCATGAACTCCCTCCCCAGAATAATAAACATTCATTCAAGGATTCACATAGGATTTCACAAAGTCTTTGATCACTTTGGAGATTCAGTTGTCTGACCTAAACAAGAAAGGCCATAGATATTAGCCTATTACGTTAGCGGAAACTTCATTGACCATTTTGTCTTCTCAAAACAATCCACTCATGTTAATAAGTGATTTCTCTGGTTCTTTTTAGAAGAGAATTGTTTAACAAAATTGAATGAGTTCATCAGTCATTTTATTTTCATATAGACAAAGCTTTAGTTGCTGTTGTTTTTTTTTAAAGTAGCTCTTCTTTAGTTTCCATTGCAAAGAAGATTATATTGGCATTCAGAATAAAGAAGAAAATAAAATGAACCATAATCTCAGTACCAAGATAATACTAGTTATATTAGAAATAAAAGTAATAACATGTGTATACATGGTAAAACATTTAAACACCACTGTAAGATATGAAAGTAAAAGTTAGTGTCTCCCTTGGCACCTCTCTTCACTGCTCACAAGCACCTCTTACAAAAGATAATTTCTGTTAAAAGCTTTTTCTGTCTACTTCCACCCAAAATTTATATATACCAACATTTATGTATATGCATATAGATGATTTTAAAAATGTTAACCAAGTGAGTATTGCTATACACAAGTGTTGATGTCTTGTTTTGTTTTGTTTTTCACTTAAAGTATGTCTTGCAGAATTTTCTACATTAAAAAGAATAGATATACCTCATTATTTTAGCAGTGGCGTGGTATTCTAATGAATTGATGGACCATGACTGATTTATCCTGTTCATAACTATTTAGATAATGTCCAGATTTTTACTAAAACAGACAATGGTGCAATGAATATCCTTGAGCAGAAATTGTAATGCTCTATTACTAGTCTATCTGTCATGGAAACAATGGAACTGTTGGATTAAAAGGAATGTGCAATTTTTATTAGTAAAATTTTCAATCATTAAGAAAAATGACTGATAATAATACATTATTGTTTCTATCCCCTAATATTTTCAAAGATTACCATTCTGCCATGATTGTGTCACATCACCCTTTATTATTAAAAACTGAACTCTCGGCTGGGCATGGTGGCTCATGCCTGTAATCCCAGCACTTTGGAAGGCTGAGGCAGGTGGATCACCTGAGGTCAGGAGTTTGAGACCAGCTTGGCCAACATGGTGAAACCCGTCTACAAAAAGAAAAAAAAAAATTAGCAAGCCATGGTGGTGGGCACCTGTAATCCCAGCTACTTGGGCGGCTGAGACAGGAGAATCACTTGAACCCAGGAGGTGGAGGTTGCAGTAAGCCGAGATCACGCCACTGCACTCCAGCCTGGACAACAGAGTGAAACTCTATCTCAAACAAAAGAAAAATTGAACTCTCAGAGTTATGAATACTCCTCTGTTCCTAATCTGCTTCCTCTCTCCAGAGTAACCCACAATTCTGAATTCGGTGTGTATTACCCCTAATTATTATTTTTCGTATTTTTACAACATATGCTACACATTATAAATGGTGTAGTCAGGTACAGACCTTTCTGCTGTTGACTCCTTTTGCATGTTCTTATTTATTGGCATATGTAAATCTAGTCCCTCCACTTCCACTGTTTTGTAGTGTTTTGTATGAACATTTCACAGAAATGAGTTCCCTATTGATATTTTCAAGTTAATACTTGACCATTACAAAAAATGCTACAAAGAACTATCTTACACATGCTTTCTGTTGCTCATGTTAATTACTTTTGGGTATTTACCTGTTATTAAATCTGTTGAGTTGTAGGATATAAGCATATTCAACCTATCTGAAGTCTCTCAGTAGTACAAGAGAGTTGTTGCTCAACATCCCATAGCCATTTGACACCATGTTTTAATTTTCCAAATGTGAAAATTGTAAAATGGAACTTCATTTTGTCTTTTACGTACATTTTCAAGTTTACTGATATGGTTGAATACCTATTCAAAAATGTATTACTTATGTGTTTTTCTTCTCTTGATTATACTATTCATAAATGTAGCTGATTTTTAAATTTGATTATTTTTACTTAGTTATTCTTATGTTCTTTACATAGTCTTGATAAAAATAGTCAGATATGTGCATGGCATGTGTCCTCTTTCAATCTTCTATTTGTCTTCTCTGTATGTACGTTAAAACACATGTATTTTTAGATAGTGTTAAGTTGCCTGACAAAAAGGGTAACCTAGATTATAATCCCACTAAGTGTGTATGAGGTTGCTCTTCCCTTACACTCTTGCAGATACTGGATACTATTAAAGTCGTTTTTTGTTTGTTTGTTTCTGTTTTTTGTTTTTTGAGACAGAGTCTTGTTCTGTCACCCAGGCTGGAGTGCAGTGGCATAATTTTGGCTCACTGCAACCTCTGCCTCCGGGTTCAAGCAATTCTCCTGCCTCAGCCTCCTGAGTAGCTGGAATTACAGGCACATGCCACCATGCCAGGCTAATTTTTGTATTTTTAGTAGAGACGGGGTTTTACCATGTTGGCCAAGCTGGTCTCGAACTCCTGACCTTGTTATCCACCCACCTCGGCCTTGCAAAGTGCTGGGATTACAGGCGTGAGCACCTTGCCCAGCCTTAAAGTGTTTTAATAATAAGAAATGAATAGATGAAAAAATTGTCTCATTGATGCCCAGATGTAATTTTCCATATTTATAAGTGAGACAGGGCATCCTAGCATGTTTTAACATGTGTTTATCAGAATAGTAATTTCAGCTACAGAAAATTCCCTTTATCATTATTATTTGAGAATATAAGACTTTTGCAAATAACTGCAGTTTTTTTGTAAAAGTAGTTTGTCAATTTCATAGAGTTAGATGCATCTGAAATTAATTTGCCTCATCAAGCTCATGTAGAAGGAGGAAGAAACACCACAAATGTTAGTGTTTGCCAAAGTTACTGGAATGCACATAATAAAGTGAAATGCTTCATTTATTACTACTCTTTAAAGAAATAGTATTTTTTACTTTTATTCAAATCTACATATAGTTTATCTATATAAATGCATGCTTAACATTAACATATTTTTAAAAATGTAATTGGCTAATTATATTTAGAATGATACAATTTAAGCAGGGAAGTGCCAATATTAGATTAATGTGTGGTATATTATATACTTTCCAAGAACTAGAGGAGGTGGTGGACAAGCCATTGGTTGCTAATTTGAAATAAGTTTTAAAGTATTTTGGTGTAATTTATTTTGCTAGCATGACTTCTCTTGATTGAGGCTTTACTTATTTTAATCATGCGAGACCAATTTGTGAGAAGTTCTATACAAAACCAAATGGATTTTTAGAATTAACCTAAATTATATGTCATCCAATAATATGCTTGATGTTGTCATAGTTCAGCAGAGGATAATCTTATATAGTATCTCTGTCACATAGACATAATCATACCACACAATATTTAAGCTAGAACTTGGTTTGGCATTCTGTTTAAACACCCATCAAAATGGTAAACATTCCCTCTCTTAATTGCTTTGTTAGGCTTCAAGAAAGAGAAAAATTATAAAGCACGATTTCCTTGTTGCTACAACCATTCATTCTACAAATAAATTCTATGTTGGTGAATAGGCCATCTGAATTATGTGTATTATTGGAAGCATAACAGATATGTCGTGTAGATGACAATGGCAGAAAATGTGATTTAGCTGAAATGATAGAGCTATAAAATTTTTTTCTTCCCTAGGTCTGGATTACACACTATTTCAAACTTTGTGGTTTATAAAATTGCAAAAGATGCATTATATTGAATCATGCTCTTTGACTTACTGGGTAGAAAGTAACAATGGCTAAACTCAAGTGAAGATTTGGTTCTTAACTGTATTTGATTCACATTTCTCTTAGTTAATTGCTTTACTCTACCTCATTTTGCTTGTGCTTATTCTGTTTCAATTAGTGGACTCTTAACATTTGTATTTACTGAAAAATCAATGCCAAGAAATTGCTCCTTTTAAGACTTATGCTTTGAAGTGTGAAATATTTAGCTTTCCCTAGAACTTTATAAGCCTATTTTTAAAAACATTTAAAAATAAGCATAGATTTATACATAAGACTGGTGGCAAAAAAAATTAAACTAGAAATATGAATGTAATAATAATAGCTTTAATTACTTTTACAGAATTTAGAAGAATGTGTCTCTGTGGGAATAAAGGTTTCCCCTTCCCTTGCCCCCCTCTTCTATAGTAGCATCAGTATGATTTATTTTTAAAGAAGTATCTCTTATGCATTTCAGTTTTCCCCCTTATCATTGTCATTGAGTAAATTGGTAGGAAGAAACATAATTAAGGAAGGAAAATCTTATTTCGGAATTATATGCAATTATCTCTTCTCCTCCTATTGCTTTCTGGTAGGCATCTGTTCAGGTATTTAGCTGGAGATAGAGTGAATCACCTTTCTTATTGCGTACAGGAAGGGGCTTTGCTTGCAGACGTGCTGTCAATATTGATAATTACCTGCACAGCAACAAAAGGTATATTCTTGTGATATTTTCAAGGTGAAATCAGTACTTCAATGGTACTCTTCATGCAGAATTGCCCCTGTGGTACCAAGTTACTGGATTTTAATGCTGCACCTGTGTCAAAGGGAGAACCAGAAAGGATATAAAGAAAAGATCTTTAATGAGAGGTAGTAAGCTTCCATCAAGATACAAAGGAAAATATAGGATATTTTAAAAATCTAGTTTGTGATTATCATTAGTTTTTGCTTAATTGGCTTAAAGGATTTATAAGGCTATAAATCCAGAAACTCAAGCATAATATTTATTATTATAAAATATAGCAGGAAATGTTAGGAATTTAGAAGCTCATATTTTGAATCAACAATGTCAAAATATTATAGGGGAAAATGGAAAAATAAGAGAATTTGTGTAAGTAGTAAAGACTGCTTTCTTGAGGGGGATCTCAAAAGGGCCAACTGATGTTTGATGCCGTCAAAGGATACTGGTCTTCTATTAAAGAAAACAATTTGTGTCTTGAGGGTAGGAAAGAAGAACCTGCAAACTGTAAGAAGCAAAATATATTCATGTGGTATCAGTCACTAAGAAAAAGGCTTAATTTAATGAAAGCTATGTACATCCTGTTATTACTGGGGAAGTAAATAAAGTCAACAGATTACATTTAAAATAATCTCTTGTTTTCACTATTCCTGGTTGTTTTGTATCACCATTTTTAAAGCTAATATAAAATATGAAGAAGAACTGTTTTAAATTCCAAATATATTGCAAGAGATTACTATCAGAGAAAGTTTGAGTAGGTCCATGCTATAAATACACGTTAATGTTCTATTTTCCCTCAGGTTGAATAAACTGGCTAACCTATGTTATTGTACTTTTTTTATTTTACTTTAAGTCCTGGGATACATATATTGAACGTGCAGGTTTGTTACATAGGTATACATGTGCCATGATGGTTTGCTGCACCTATCCATCCATCATCTAGGATTTAAGCCACTCATGCCTTAGGTATTGTCCTAATGCTCTCCCTCTTTTTTCCCACCAAACCCCCGACAGGCCCCTGTGTGAGATGTTCCCCTCCCTGTGTCCATGTGTTCTCATTGTTCAACTCCCACTTATGAGTGAGAACATGCAGTGTTTGGTTTTCTGTTCCTGTTTGCTGAGGATGATGGTTTCCAGCTTCATCTATGACCCTGCAAAGGACATGAGCTCATTCTTTTTTTATGGCTGCATAGTATTCTGTGATGTATAAGTGCCACATTTTCTTTATCCAGTCTATCACTGATGGGCATTTGTGTTGGTTTCAAGTCTTTGTTTTTGTAAACAGTGTTGCACTTTTTTTAAAGGACAGGTAAGAATTAACAGGAAATGGAGATTGGACATGCTGTTTCAGAGAAGTATAATCAGATAAACTGAAGGTAAACAAGGGATGCTATTGGTGTAAAATTTTGAGAGAGAAAGAAAGAAGAAGAGGAGGAGGAGGAGGGGGAAGAAGAGGAGGAGGGGGAAGAGAAGGAGGAGGAAGAGGAAGAGGGGGAAGAGGAAGAGGAGGAGGAAGAAGAAGAGGAGGAGGAGAAGGAGGAGGAAGAAAAGGGAGAGAGAGATTTCCCTGTTGCCAAAATAAGGATTCTGCTTTACTTTCAACGGCTTAAGCTGAAGGTCTTTCTTTACATGGGACAATAGTTCATTGTAACACATCTATATGCAGCAGTTTTCTTCCTTTTTTGCCTTTCAGAAGGTGAGACTTTGCTCTCACTCTATTGGTACCTGTAACAGTGATACTAGGACTGGCAACTTTAAAGTATGATGTAGCTGCCCAATTGTCTGTCTCAGAATCTACTGAGGTGCTACACTGTCAAAAGGAGCTTTAATTGTTGACAATTTAATTTCTAAAAATAAACACATGATGTTTAAAATAAAGAAAATAGTATATAGATATATAGATAGAGGTAGATAAATATGGTATAATTTATCTTTTTTTTTTTTATAAACCAGCATACCCACACTCTTGAAGTTTATCTTTTATTGCCATAATAGGAGTTCACACAACCTTGCATCTATAGTACCTTTATTTAAAGATCTGTTTGTTGGAACTGCAAAAAGAATTATTTTCTATTAATTAATTATTGCCTATTAACAATTTTCTTATGTTTCAAAAAACAGTCTCTGTGTGTGTGTGTTTGTGTGTCTGTGTGTGTGTATGTGTGTAAATTTATTTTTAGATAGAGAAAAAAGTAAGCATATTCATTCTAAGATAGGCAGCTAGAAACTTCGTATGTACATGATCATATGTATGTTAGGTGGTTCTCTGATGAAGATAGGTCTATTTCTCCTAAGAAATTGCTTTGTTTTTTGTTTTTGACTGCATGTATAATTTATCTAATTATGTTGCTTTATTTGTGTCATTTTCTGTGAAGCACAGAGCTAAAATTGTGGCCCACATAAAGCAAGAAGAGTTGCAGTGGCAAGCTGCTTCTTTCAAAGGGTCTGTGAATTCTTTTGGTGTTCTGGTATGTTCCTGTGGTGGTTCTTGGAACAAAAGTTTATGATGTGAGTCTCCACATGCTGTTCTGTCCTTCCAAGTAGGAGCTGTACATTAGTCCACCATTTGGCTGGAGCATTTTTTCTATTCATTCTTTATTTATTATTTGCATTTCATTTTGGAAACCTTCTATGGGCAAATTTTGTCAATAGACATCAAGTCATTGATGCTTTCCTCAGCTGTCTCCAAATTATTGATAAGGTCATCAAAGGCATTCTTCATTTCTGTTAAAAAGAATTTGGCAATCTTTAGATCTACATATATGTATATATTATTTTCTCAAGAACTGAACAAATTCTAATGGTATCTCTCTTTGAAAGGAATCAAATATTATTATTTGATTCACATATACTTCTAAAAAGGTCTTATTAACATAGATTGGGGCAGTTAGGCATAGGTATTCATGGCTTCTCAACTCATAGTCTCTCAATATACTATGATAAAGTCAACTGAAGAATGATGAGGTTCATAAATTTAGAAAGAAGATTTTTATTTCCATAAAGGATTGCAGTCTGCAGAGTCGCCATTGTAACAGGCTGGGAAGGCTAGCCTCCAATCAGAAGCCAGAAATAGATACTTAAAGGGTCAGAAGAATAAGACAGAGATTTGTGCTGAATGAACTGGCCAAATATACATATTCAGTAAGCTATAGGAGGAGGCATGATTATTTATGAAAGAAGAAATATGTGCATGTACAGTTGAGCTTTATGCCTCTCCATGGGATCCATGTTCAAAAAATGGCAGTGTTTGCATATGAGGGTGGAGTTTTTGGCCCTCTGACATTAAAAGATGAAGTAAAGGATACAAAAACCCTCACTGTGCATCCTCCGTAGACTGCCCAGAACCATCCCATAGCCGGCAGTCTATTATTAGGAAGAAGTGCTAGTCTGTTGTTTTATTAAAACTGCAAAAAGCGGGAGCAATATCAGGTGCTTGGTTAAAACCAGCAGTACAGCAAGTCTCTTCAAAGGGTTGGTTTCTGTTTATTCCTTAGAGAAGAAAGCCTATTGGTGGTTAGTGAGGGAGTGAAGGATTATAATGAGGAATGACACACTCCCACTGAGTCATGGCCAGAAACTCAGGTTCCAAGGTTTCTTTGGGGATCCCTTGGCTAATAGGAGGGGTCATTCAATTGAATTATGGGCTTAAGATTTTATTTTTATTTCTCAGTAGAATGGATCAGGCAGTAATCATTGTGGAAAATGTAGAAACTATGTCAAACTAAATGTTTAAGTTCTACTACTGTTTAGTAATAATATCAAGGTCTTTAATCATGTGCTTACCGTGCTCAAAGCACTAACATTGTATTCTCAAAACAAACATATGGGATAAATTTAACATCTCAAAAGGCCGGGCGCGGTGGCTCAAGCCTGTAATCCCAGCACTTTGGGAGGCCGAGACGGGCGAATCACGAGGTCAGGAGATGGAGACCATCCTGGCTAACATGGTGAAACCCTGTCTCTACTAAAAAATACAAAAAACTAGCCGGGCGAAGTGGCGGGCGCCTGTAGTCCCAGCTACTCGGAAGGCTGAGGCAGGAGAATGGCGTAAACTCGGGAGGTGGAGCTTGCAGTGAGCTGAGATCCGGCCACTGCACTCCAGCCCGGGTGACAGAAGGAGACTCTTGTCTCAAAAAAAAAAAAAAAAAAAAAAAAATTAACATCTAAAATTTAATGGTCAGTAAACTGAAGTTTAAAGAAGTTAAGGAGGTTGTTCAATTGACACCATTAGAACATGATGGAACCAGTGGTACACGTGCCACCAATATCTGTCTTTAACTCTTACGTGATCCTGACACAAATATGTTTGTTTACAGATTCACCACATCGACACATACACTTTCACTGTGAATGGAACAAGAGGAAATAGAATTAAGACATCACAAACTGTTTCATAGAATCACAATTAAAAAAAAAAATTTGTAGTGTTACAGCTTTCCAAGACAATCAATCATTCTTAACCAAGAGTAACATGGCTGCACCGGTAACACCTCATATCTTGAGTCCTAGGATCCAATTCTTATCCAAAGGATGACATAAGCAATCAGAATGGAATTTCTATTCTCAGTCACATCCATTGGCCTATGAATTGAAAATTTCATTTTCAGAAGGCAATTATATTCTCTTCTCAGGATTTATCTCTGAGGACAGTGTATACTTTTTAACTTATTTTAGTATAGACTCTCAGTTCTAATCAGTAATGCTAATTTGGAGAGAAAAGAAGGTTTTCTTTGCAAGCGTGGGGATTTTGATAGAAACATCATACTTTTTAAAACTTTCCTAGACAATTTCAGCTTTTGTTTTTTTCTCTGAAGCAGATGGTATTGAGTGAAAAGTTCTATAATGCATTCATCATTACTCATTCACTGTTCATTGAGATGAGAGAGTGATATACTTCATCAGAGGAAAGTACTCTACTGTCTAAGTTACACTACTGCTTTCAGGAGAAACACTTAACTTCCTAGAAGAGTTGGTTAACCATATATGGGTGAGCATATGTGTGCCTATAATTTTCTCCTTTTAAAATAACTTCCAAACAATTGTGGACCTTTATTTCATGACATTAATGTACTTTTACATCATTGACTAACAAAGAATGTAATATACAATTTTCATGTGAAAGAGAACTCTAGTCCATTAATGCAATTACATTGCATCAATTATCTTTCCTGAATGTTAAAAATATCTCCTAAAAAATAGGATTTTTACTTTTATTCTGTATAAATGAAAAATTTTGAAACAGTCCAAAATATGTCAGCATTCATTTGCATTAAGAGGATACAGTGTAGACAACTAGAAAATATTTCTAATAAAAATATTCTAATGACTATAAAGCTGAATTGTATGGATTTTAAGAAAAGAAAAATAATAATTTGTTATGTTTATAACTACAACAAGAGATATGTTTAACCTATTTAGGTACTTCACTGAATAGCAATCATGCAAATAAAAATTTGAGGACACAAGTTAGACTGAATATATGTTTTAACTACCAGGTGAACTGTCACAAATTGTGAATACCACAAATAAAATATTGACATTCTACAATTCATTTAAATTATTAGAAAAATACATTTTATCTTTGAAGATTTATATTATTGGGAAATAAAATATTCATAGTTGTTTTTCACTTTGTATGATTGGAAAAATTGCCTTAATATGTGTTTATTATATGAGAGTGAACACTTTTTATTTCTCACTATGCTGTACTGAAAGTCATAGGTTTGCTATTGTGTGTATAGGTGTGTGTTTGTGTGTCTGTATTTTCTCAGGTCAAACTATTAATATTTAGTCTGCAAAAATTCCTGGATATAGAAAGTAGCAGAATGTTTATCAGACCCTGAAAAGGGTAGTGGGGTGACTGAGGAGGTGGGAATGGTTAATGAGTACACAAAAATAGAAAGAATAAGACCTACTAATTGATAGAACAATAGGGTGACTATAGTCAACAATAACCATACATTTTGAAAAAACTGGAAGAGTGTAATTGGATTATTTGTATCACAAAGGATAAATGCTTGAGGGGATGGATACCCCATTCTTCATGACGTAATTATTTCACATTGCGTGCCTGTATCAAAACAGCTCATGTACTCCATAAATATATACTCCTACTCCATACTCACAACATTTAAAAATGAAAATTGAAATAAAAATTCTGCATATCCAATTAAAAAGAGAAACAATGGAAGGCGTGTATTTATAAAAAAAAAAAATCTCGGATTGAGAATGGAAATTAGAAAGTGATTCCCAAATAACTAGAGGAGTGGAGTTAAAATATTCCTAACACAAAGAAATGATAAATATTTGAGGTGACTTTTACCTCATTACCCTAATTTGATCATTTCCTGTTCTATGCTTTTATCAAAATATTAGATGTACCCTATAAATGTGTACAATTATTATGTGCTCATAAAAATAAAGAATAAAAAAGTGATTACCCCTTTTTAAAAAAAGTTATATGTGTAATATTTCTCTTTGAGCACATTAAAACCAGTGTTTTTATTTATTCTGATAACTGAATATGTGTTAAATATGAATAAAAGTTATATGTGATTTATTGTGTTTTCAGGATCCAAGTCACTTTAGTGGCATTTTTTTTTAGTTTAACATTATCTCATAATTATAACTTTCATATACCAGATGATTACTTCATTGCATGTAAATATACCTCATTGATTTTAACAACGACAGAGGTGGGTGGATGGCTGTCAGAGTTGTTTATCTTAAGCTATTGTAGTCCTCCCCTGAATGATGCTGTAGCATGCATTATGCTTTGAATAAATGCCATCTGTAGACAAATGAGTGATTTGTTAAAAGAAAGGTAGCAATAAATGAAAATCCCAGCAGAACTTAATGAATATTATTAGTTGAACTGTAGGATGCAAGTAAATATTAGTTTTTACACTTTTATTTACAAAGTGTCAATCACTTTCTTTTCATGTATATTTTTTTCAAATACAGTGCTAATGACCTACCAAGACTATAGCTGCCAAATCAGTACTATTCTTTTTGGTTTCTGTTTTTTATGAATGCAGTCAGTATTACAACAAAAACTACGTGCTCTGCCTTGGTCACAGTTGACATGACTGCCAAATATGTCTGTAATTGAATTATGAATCTTCTGTATTAGCCTTCAAACAGATCTTTGTATTACTTACAATAGTGAAATAGAAAGTTTTTCTAATTTTATTTCATAAAAGACACTTAGAGACTACTCAACATGGATTTGAAGAGTATATTTCAATGTTCAGGGAATCCTAATCTATACATGCAATTTTTATTAAACTATATTTCTGCTCCTTGCTCACTCTAAAGGTAAAAGTGACAGGTGAAAGAGTGTGAAACCATTATAGGCTATGAATATTGCGGAGGCTTAGCTGGTTGCCTAATGTGTTTAATTAGTGTTGAACAACTGCAAAATCACTTTGGTTTATAGCTGTGGTCACACACTTTTGTTTTCTTCTTTTCTTCCTTTTTTTTTTTTTTTTTTTTTTTTGTCTCTTTCCTATCTTATGCAAAAGCCTGCTCTGATTTCACAAACTAGGTTAAGCCTTGCATAGCCGATTCCTAGCAGATTAGTTTAATACATAAGATGTATTCAGTTTGCTCATTTTTAGGGTAGGCCTTTTACTAAGATAGATAAAGCATTTTATATTTTCAATATGATGTTAAATAACATTCGACTAACCTTTCACTGATATATATTGGCGTATACCTAAACTACTATCACCATCAGATTTCCATCATGCTTCCATTGCCCCAAGCTAGGTCTCTTCTCTATCTACTAGTTATTCTATTTTTTTAGTTATTCAAATTTAATATCCTTACTATTACTAGTAGTTTCTACTAGTTTAGCAATGCGGAATAATTACTATTCAGGTTTGTTGCTTACTGAGACATAACTGTCAAATAAAGCAAAATTTTTTATTATCTATAACAGCAGGTAATCATAAAATATAAATGGCCAGGTAATCACAAAAGCATGCATGCATTTCAAATATATCATGCAATCTTTTTCCTGGAGGCAACAGCAGATATTCTTGATTTTTTTTTCCTAGATAGTGTTTTAGTGAGAGTTTTGCTGTGATTTACTTTACCAGGAGGAAGAATATTATTACAAGTGAATGTCATATATAGTAATGTTATATACGATGTATAATAATGTTGTGTATTGCCCCTTTTCCTTATCTCCTACCTTGGACCTTTCAAAGAACCAGATTTTGATTTCACATTTTTTTCACTATTTTTCTGTTCTAAATTTTATCGATTTATGTTTTTGTTTTATTCTATTTTAGATAGACATGGTCTTGCTCAGTCACACAGGCTGGAGTGTAGTGGTACAATCATAGTTTACTGTGACCTCAAACTCCTGGGCTCAAGTGGTCTTGCCTCAGCTTCTTGTGTAGCTAGGACTAAACACACACACAACCATACCTGGTTAATGACTTTTTTTAAATTTAATTTTCTTCTTTTTGCTTGCTTTGATTGTATTTGCTGTTCTGCAAGTTTCTTAAGGTGAAAATGTTCTAGTTTGTAGTATTTAATGTAATGTTCCCTCTAACCAGTGCTTTTGTTGCATCTTACAAATTGCGATATGCTTTATTTTATTTTCATTCAACTGTGATTTCCTTTTGGCCTATGTACTGTGTAGAAGTGTTTGTTTTCTCTCTCCAGTTGTATTAGTTTTTTTTTTTCCTCATGTATTTCAAAGCTCTGTTTTAAGGTGCATATACATGTATGATTGTTAAGTCTTCTTGGTAAGTTGATCCTTTTATAATTAGAAAATTTCACTCTATATCCCTGTTTGTATTCCTTGTTCTGATGTCTACTTCTTCTGATATTAATATAGTCATTTCAACTTTTTTGCTTTTGGTTTGCATGGTATATCTTTTTCCATCTTTTAGCTTTTTTTGTATGTCTGTTTTCTGTTGTTGTTGTTGTTGTTGTTGTTTTTCTTAGAGACAAGGTCTTTTTATGCTGCCCTGGCTGGCTCAAACTGCAGAGCTCAAGAGATTCTACTACCTCAGTCTCCAAAATAGCTGGGACTACAGGTGTGCACCTCTCCACCTGGCTAGCTTTCTTAACTTTTATCCTACCTAGGTCTTTGTAGCTAAAGCGGCTTTTTTTGTTGACGGATATAGTTGGGCTTTGTTTTTTCGTTTCATTTTGTTTTTTTAATCCAGCCTGAAAATCTTATAATACTTGTGCTGTAACTATTTATTTTCATGTATTTATTGATGTGATTGGATTTAATTCTACCATTTTAATAGGTGTTTTCTATTTGTCCCTCCTCTTTTCTGTTTTTCTCTCCCCTCCCCACTTTGTCTGTTTGTTTGTTTGTTTGTTTGTTTGTTTGTTTGTTTTTGAGACGAGTTTCGAGTTTCGCTCTGTCACCCAGGCTGGAGTGCAGTGGCACGATCTCATCTCACTGCAACCTCTGCCTCCCAGGTTCAAGCGATTCTTCTGTCTCAGCCTCCCGAGTAGCTGGGACTACAGGCTCACACCACCATGCCCAGCTAATTTTTTGTATTTTTAGTAGAGATGGGGTTTCACCATTTTAGCCAAGATGGTCTTGATCTTCTGACCCTGTGATCAGCCCGCCTCAGCCTCCCAAAATGCTGGAATTACAGGTGTCAGCCACCACCCCTGGCCTCTCTCTCCGCCTTTTCTTTTGAATTCTTTGGATTTTTTTTTCATATTCCACTTTAATATATCTGTTGACCCCTGACTATGTCTCTTGTGTTATTTCTTAGTGCTTGCACTATGTGAGAAAATATGATGTTTGGTTTTCTATTTCTGAGTTACTTAACTTGGAATAATGGTCTCCAATTCTACCCTGGTTGCAGCAAATGCGATTATATCATTCCTTTTTATGGTTGAAGTATTCCATGGTATAAAACACTATTTATCCACTCGTTGATTGATGATTGATGGGCATTTAGGTTGGTTTTATATTTTTGAAATTGCAAATTGTGCTGCTATAAACATGCGTGTGCAAGTATTTTTTTCGTATAATCACTTATTTTCCTCTGGGTAGATATTAGGTAGTGGGATTGCTGGATCAAATGATATTTCTACTTTTATTTTTTTAAGGAATCTCCAGAATGTTTTCCATAGTGGTTTTACTAGTTTACATTCCCACCAACCATATAAAAGTGTTCCCTTTTCACCACATCCACCCCATCTATTATTTTTTTATTTTTTATTTTATTTATTTATTATTATTATTATTTGAGACGGAATCTCACTCTATCGCCCAGGATGAAGTGCAGTGGCGTGATCTCGGCTCACTGCAAACTCTGCCTCCCAGGTTTACACCATTCTCCTGCCTCAGCCTCCCAAGTAGTTGGGAGTACAGGCGCCCGCCACAATGCCTGGCTAATTTTTTTGTATTTTTAGTAGAGACGGGATTTCACCGTGTTAGCCAGGATGGTCTCAATCTCTTGACTGCCTTGGCCTCCCAAAATGCTGGCATAACAGGCATGAGCCACCCCACCTGGCCTGATTTTTTTATTATGGTAATTCTTGCAGGAGTAAGGTGGTATTGCATTGTAGTTTTGATTTGCATTTCCTTGATAATTAGTGATGTTGAGCCTTTTTTCATGTTTGTTGGCCATTTGTTTATCTTCTTTTGAGAATTGTCCATTCATGTACTTAGCCCACTTTGTGATGGGATTTTTATTTTGTTTTGTTTTTTATTGCTTTGTTTTTTATTGTTTTTTTGTTTTGTTTTGTTTTCTTTTGTTTTTTCCTGTTAATTTGTTTGAGTTCCTTGTAGATTCGGGATGTTAGTCTTTTGTTGGATGTATAGATTGCGAAGATTTTCTTCCACTCTGACGGTTGTCTGTTTACTCTGCTGATTGTTTCCTTTGCTGTGCAGAAGCTCTTCAGTTTAATTAAATCTCACCTATTTATCTTTGATTTTGTTGCATTTGCTTTTGGGTTCTAGGTCATGAAGTATTTGCCTAAGCCAATGTCTAGAAGGGTTTTTCCAATGTTATCTTGCAGAATTTTTATAGTTTTAGGTCTTAGATTTAAGTCCTTGTTCCATCTTAAGCTGATTTTTATAAAAAGTGAGAGATGAGGATCCAGTTTCATTCTTCTACATGTGGCTTGCCCATTATTCCAGCACCATTTGTTGAATAGGGTATCCTTTCCTCACTTTATGTTTTTGTTTGCTTTGTCAAAGATCAGTTGACTGTAAGTATTTGGGTTTATTTCTGGGTTCTCTATTCTGTTCCATTTGTCTATGTGCCTATTTTTGTACCTGTACCATGTTTTTTTGGTGATTATGGCCTTATAGTATAGTTTAAAGTCAGGTAATATGATGCGTCCAGATTTGTACTTTTTGTTTAGACTTGCTTTGGCTATGTGGGCTCTTTTTTGG
Source organism: Piliocolobus tephrosceles (assembly GCF_002776525.5). Taxonomy (NCBI): domain Eukaryota; kingdom Metazoa; phylum Chordata; class Mammalia; order Primates; family Cercopithecidae; genus Piliocolobus; species Piliocolobus tephrosceles. Next base: position 61,460,469 of record NC_045445.1, on the reverse strand, counting down.
TTTCATATATTAACTGGAGGATTGTTTTTTCTAGTTCTGTGAAGAATGAGGGTGGTATTTGATGAGAATTATATTGAATTTGTAGATTGCTTTTGGCAGCATGGTGCTTTTCACAATATTGATTCTACCCATTCATGAGCATGGAATTTGTTTTTGTTGTCTATGATTTCTCTCAGCAGGAACACAGAATTTCTATTGGCAAATGTTATTTTTTTTTCCCCTTGAGAATCTGTCATATTTTCCTGAGTGTTTTTTATGTTAAATGTTATATGGTATAGCCTCTGGGTTCTATTTGAATCATCTGGATAATGCTGATTTTTGTCTTTATTTGTTTAACCAAAAGTTGTTCTAGTAACTGTTAAATTTTTAAAGGCTTTCCTATGATGTCTGGATTAATCCAGTACATGCATGATTCAAGGGTTAATCTGAAGTTCAGGTTGCGGTTTATATCATAGTTCAGTTTTCAAAACCCCTGACTATTCTGTTTTGGGTCTCTGTCTGGCTCGTGTAGTTCATAGGGGAACCTGGAATTTGTGTGGGTTCACATAGAATTATGGAGTCCCTTTATTTAACATTTCTGTTTCTAGGATTTCTGCCACATTCTCTGACTCTTTTCTGGTTCCTCTATGCTTTTTCAGTTGAAGTTTTAGCTGCCAGCTCTATACCTCTGTCGAGCTTTGCAAAGGGGGCTCACATTATGGGCAAATCTGTGAGACAAAGGGAAAAATGTATGAGAAATCTCATCCCTGAATGTGTTGCTTCTCTATGTTTTGACTCCTTTTCTAAACCTGTCTTCCTTTTGTTTTCCTTTCAGAGTCCTCAGGCAGTTGCTTTTGTATATTTTCCAGAGGTTTTATAACAAGTGGTATATGTGGGCTTACTACATTTTGGACAGAACTGCAACCCTCCAAACATGATGTGCACCTCAGCTGGTGTTTATGTTTATGAGCACAGAGGAGGATTCTGTGGGCTTGAGACCCAGACCTTTGATAAGGAGATGCTGGCTAACTGATAGTGGTATCTGTGAGGGAAGTGTAATCTGGCTGGTTCTAGAAGTGTTGGAAAAACTGCAAACTGATTTCAGCAATGGCTCCTGGGACAAACTGTTGTCACCAGCATGAAAAAGAGAGTCTGGGATCACTCTTATAGGAGGATTTTGAGCAAGGAAGTGGCATGATCTAATGTATGTTTTAAGATGAACAATTTGATTGCTATTGGGAAAACAATAAATGGGACTGGAGCAAAAAGAAAGAGACTACTTAGAAAGCTTTTGAAATAATGTAGGTGAATTACAGTTTATACAAGGATCATAGCAGTAGATGTGGCAGATATTTGTCAGATTATAGATGTATTTTGAAGACACAGCCAACAAAGTTCCCTAATATATTGTATGTGAGATGTGTGTGTATCCTTCTTTGATAAAAATGCAGAAATTAAAGATGACTCCATTTTTTTTCACCTAAGAAAATAGAAGCTTGCATTTTTCAAAATAAACATGGTAAAGACTTGGGAAGAAGAAAGTTTGGAATTTAGAAGAAAAGGTTGCAGGGGAAGATTGGGTTTGTCATGCCTTTTTCTCATGTAAATAAAAGTATTATGTAGACACTTAGATATATAGGGCTGTATTTTAGGAGAGATGTGTTGGCTTGAAATAAAGAGTATACAAATGGGGTTTTAAACCATGAGAAGGGATGAGATCACTTAGGGTATGAGTATAGATGGAGAAGATGAAAAGTCTGGGTACTGATCCGAAGATATTCCAACTTTTAGAAATAGAGGAGGAGAGAAGAAATCAGCTAAGTAGACTGAGAAAAGGTTAGTATGATGTAAGTGAAAAACTAAGCCAATGGCAGATCAGAAGTCACATGAGAAATTATTTCAAGAAAGGAGAAGCATGATCAACAATGTCAAATGTAGAGTCTAGAAAATGACATCTGTGAAGTAAAATTAGATCTGACAAATAACTATTTTATTTCAGCACCACGGAGGGTTATTTGTGACCTCGATAAGAGAATTTTCAGTGTAATATTGAGAGTGAAAGTCTGAATCCAGTAGGTTCAAGATGGAGAGGGGAGCAGAGAAATTGTATGAGTTCAAGGAAATATTTTTCAGAGAACAAATACAGATTGTATTTGGATTTAAAATGTTATTAATATGCTGGTTCTTTCAGCCACTGTATTTTTTTTTTTACTATTAAGCTATTAGACAATCAATAGATACCTATTAACCTCAAAGTATAATACAATTGACCAAAATGTTCTGCTCTTAATAAATAGAGCGTAAATAGTATTTATAGAGCTAAGGACATTTCAGTAGTTCTAGACTTCAGGCATTGCTGCAAGCAATTTGAAACATTATTGTCCTGTCTTTAAAAAACAATGCAAGGTGGAGAAAGAGAGCAACCAGAGTTGACTAAGAAATATATTTTCATCAATGTCATGAATATTGTAATAAAAATTGTCCTGCATTATTTTTGGACTACATATTTAGGACTGATATGTGTGTTTCAAATTAAGGAAAAATTTGAATCAAACTATGTTTTCATTTAGATGACAAAAACAAAGATAATGATATAAAGGCACAAATTTAACAATATAATAACTAATATCAATGCTTATCGTTTCATAAAATAATACTATTTTAGGAAATTATTAAAATCATTTATATTCATGAAGTTGAAAATATGAAATGGCAAAAACAGGGTATTACTTATTTTTAATAAATCCTTTAAAAATAATATGGTATATCATAATCTAAGCTGAAAATTCTAGAGGAAGTAGTGTAATTTTATTTGAAAGAGACCCTGGAATTGATTTTGTCCAGTGTTCTTCCTTTATAAACGTAGCAATTTAGATGCAATGTATATAATGACCAGCCCAAAGTAACCCAATTAATTTGGACAATGGTTGGTATTCTGTAGTGTTCAGTACTATTGCCACTTTACTACTGAGAATTATGTTAGAGAAGCAATTGAAACATATGCAGAAAACGTTGCATTTTCTTCTTTCCTCTATCCTCCCCTTCACTCCCTTTCTCCTTTCCTTCTTTCCCTTCTTTTCTCCCTCCTCCAGTTTTAGCTTTATAAAAGAATTTTCCGGGGGCCGGGCGCGGTGGCTCAAGCCTGTAATCCCAGCACTTTGGGAGGCCGAGACGGGCGGATCACGAGGTCAGGAGATCGAGACCATCCTGGCTAACACGGTGAAACCCCGTCTCTACTTAAAAAATACAAAAAACTAGCCGGGAGCGGTAGCGGGCGCCTGTAGTCCCAGCTACCCGGAGGCTGAAGCAGGAGAATGGCGTAAACCCGGGAGGTGGAGCTTGCAGTGAGCTGAGATCCGGCCACTGCATTCCAGCCTGGGCGACAGAGCGAGACTCCGTCGCAGGAAAAAAAAAAAAAAAAAAAATTTCCTCTTCTTTAAGAAAGGAAAATT
>NC_045445.1:61448186-61456938 GCF_002776525.5 Piliocolobus tephrosceles | reverse complement strand
CGGTGGCTCAAGCCTGTAATCCCAGCACTTTGGGAGGCCGAGACGGGCGGATCACGAGGTCAGGAGATCAAGACCATCCTGGCTAACACTGTGAAACCCCGTCACTAGCCGGGCGCGGTGGCGGGCGCCTGTAGTCCCAGTTACTCGGGAGGCTGAGGCAGGAGAATGGCGTGAACCCGGGAGGCGGAGCTTGCAGTGAGATGAGATCCGGCCACTGCACTCCAGCCTGGGCGACAGAGCGAGACTCCGTCTCAAAAAAAAAAAAAAAAAAAAACCCAAAGAAAGGAAAATTTAAGGGTTAGTGAAGTGGGAGACAGTTGAAAAAGGAGAATTATTTTAGTAGTTTCCCCTATAATTATTTACCTTTATGCCTATGCACATGCACACATATACCTAAAACCATTTGGAAGACATAATCTTAAAAGCACTAAGTTTCCAATTTTTTTCCAGTTTAAAAAATAACCTCTAATATTGTATCCTGGGACAGAAAGCAATAACAGTAACCATGCTTTACTAAAGAAATCAAGATTTATTTCATGAACTTCAGATTAATCATGTTCTGAGGTTTCACTTTTCTGTGGGCTATTGACCAATATAGCAAAAGCTTAGTGTCAGATGAGTGCAGACAGGCACAGCTTTAAATTCCACTTTTCATAGTTACTAGTTTTTTAAAGTGTGCAAATGATTTAACACCTCTGAGCCTTCGTTTGCTAATCTAAAATATAAGGGTGATAATAATGCTTATTTTGTAAAGCAATTGATAGCTGTACATGGTACACCTGGTATAGTATAAGTTCTCATAACTGTTAATTATTTTATTGCCATTATTGCTCTTAGTACCAGTAATAACACTCTTCCAATGGAAAATATTTTTCTGAAATCTCATAAATGTATTAATATTCATTGTTTCAGAAATTAGCTAAAAGTAGGACCTATGAAGTATTATGGTGCTGGTTAACATAAAATTTCGTTAGTGAAATCACCAATAAATGAAGACATGACATATAATCTAAATTACATTATATTTGCATAATCTAAATTATATTATACTATGTATGGCATGTGTCCATACTCCATCCTAAGAAATCCAACTCTTTTAATAATTGTAATAGAATTGATTGAGCTTGCTATTAGAGTGTTTAACTGTACTGTTGAAATGGGTTTTACTAAAAGAGATATGAAAAATTTTATTGCTGGGCGCGGTGGCTCATGCCTGTAATCCCAGCACTTTGGGAGGCCGAGGCGGGTGGATCACGAGGTCAGGAGATAGTGACTATCCTGGCTAACACAGTGAAACCCTGTCTCTACTGAAAATACAAAAAAATTAGCCAGGCGTGGTGGCGGGCGCCTGTAGTCCCAGCTACTCAGGAGGCTGAGGCAGGAGAATCGCTTGAACCTGGGAGGCGGAGCTTGCAGTGAGCCGAGATCACGCCACTGCACTCTAGCCTGGGCGACAGAGCAAGACTCTTGTCTCAAAAAAAAAAAAAAAAAAAAGAAAGAAAAATTTTATTTATGAGCCTCAAATGAGCATCTACCAATGTCATTGTAATTTCTCATACCAGTGTACAAATGATAGAGCAGCATCTCTTGCAGGTGTTACATTCAGAATCATAATAAAACTCTTGTAGAATATACGTGTGCATCAAAATGAAGTGACAATGAATTTCTCTGGAAATTGATAGCACACATTAGCATAAAATGAACTGTACAACTGTGTCCGTAACAGGTTGAGTGATGTAGCAGTGGACTGCTTTGTACACATTCTTGTGCTTTGCCTTCTGTTTTCCTTGCAGTGTGTTATTCTCTCTTCTGTCCCACCAAGGTGAGAGTAAATTTTTCCCTTCCTGGCTTTATTGCTTGAAGATCATAGAGTAAGACAGGAGCATGTGCAAGGCAAAAGTACCTGTTGTCATCATTGCCCTTTTCTGGTGTCCCTCTTTATTTCCTTCTGTGCCTTTGATATTCTAGGCCAAACTCTTTTTAGCACTTCATGATATGGCCCCTCCCAGCTACAGATAGGACAGGTGGTTGAATGGCTAGCACTCCATGAGCTTTGTTCATGTGTATTTATAGAAGTGCCATTTCTTTTTCTTTTTCTTTCTTTCTCTCTTTTTATATTATAGCAAACTCTTGTACATTTACTTACTTATTTTCTTTCAGTGATCATGCTGGTACGGTTGTGCTATCTGAAAATCTAGCCTTTTAGCTTCTTAGATGATATAATTAATATGAGTAAATAAATCCAGCTTGTACCACAACTGCCAAAACACCTGGAAATTTATAATTTCACCGTCTCTTCAGAGCAAGAGAGCTTTTATGACAAATATGGTAGGGTGAATACGGAGCAGATGAACCCATATACAGTCAGAGTATATAAAGCAAGAGGGGATAACACTTCATAGAGACCGGATACCACTCTATCAACGTTTGAATTGAATATGTCCTGTACCAGATGTGATGCCTCAGTGTGGCCAAATCCATTCTAGATGCCTCCAAGCTGTTTTTTTTGGACCTGTATTTTTTAGTGAAAATTAAAATGCTAATTTATAGGGAAAATGATAACTAATTTTCTTGGCAGTAGTCAATAACTGAAGCTAGCATAAATAGTCGCTGGATTTATTTAGGAGAAGTTAACTCAGAATATAAGTGGATTTCCCCTTCTACCTGTATCATAAAGCCTACCTTGACCAATGAGAAATCCAACAGTATTTGAAAATAAACTCCTGAGAACACAGGAAACAACCTAAGATAAACAATTTACAGTTGTTATGCTCTCAATTGGCCTATAAAAAATAAACAGTTTGAGAAATCTGTATCTCCTACAGAATCACACGACCAGATAGCACAGATGAGACAGCTAGCACCCTGATCATTAATGTCACAGATAATTTTGTTGTTGGTTACTAGTATCTGCCATACATATGCTTTAGGAATTAAATGGGCCATCTTTGAAAGCCAAAGTCAAGGAGTGAAATTTTAAAATAATAATCCACCCCCAGCTAACGAAAGCTAGGACAGGTAGTGTTTTCAATGCTTTTGTATTCAGGCCCTTCTTGTAGTATGCTATGCCTTATGAGGGGAAGAGAGATCCTTAATTTTCAAGGAGGGCGAGTGGGTGGGAGTGCTCCTATGGGGGATGTATATCACGACAAACAATGGGCTCTTAAAAATTACGCCTCCTTACTATCCAGATTCTCTGAAGCCCATAGCGGTGCCATGCATAGCCTTGTTGAGAATTGCTGGCTAGTGAGCCTCACTGACAGGTAATAGTAACACATTCAGGTTTGTTGATGAGGAGAAAAGGTTTAGAAGTAATTGATAACTTTTCTTCCAATACATGTTTTCTTAAAACTTCTAGTATGTTGTTAAACAACAGAGAAATAAACGCTCTGATCTTGGGAGATTCTGTCTGTGTACAAGCATAAACTATGCTCAATATGAGAACATGAGCCTTGTCATCTGCTTTAAATGTCATTAGAGAACAGTTATCAATGACTACTTTCCTAGGATTAAAATTTATAAACTTGAGCTTATTATATTGCAAGCATCTTTAGGATTTCACCCACTGTGAAAATATCCTCTAAATAGCATTCTATTAAACTTCAGGCCTTCTTGTAAAATTTTGTGACAATTCATCTTAATATGTATAATATTTCTGTTCTGATTCCATTTTTGAACTTTTGTACTCTCATCTATAAGGTGGAGATAATGCTAGATAAAATTCAGAACAAAAGTATTTAATTTGAAAAATAACTGTTAAGAATTAATACTATACAATTTCCCATGGCAATTGATTACATGTTTGTTCAGAAGTTTGGCACAGTTGCTTGATTAAAACATTAATTTTCCAATATCAATTGAGCAGTTTATGAATTTTACTTTATAGTATTTACTTTCTCTGATAATGTCAATGGTTTTTACTAATTATGTCCAAGAGTGAGCTACCTTTGCAAATAGAACAACTTGGTTTCAGGTGATTTGTTCTTCTCAGTGGCTGTAAATGTATTGGCTATGTGATTGAACTTTGACCATTTCTCTAACAATAATTTGCAACCTCCATGAGATCAGTCCTCAATCCATAGTCAATTATGTGTTAGAAAATATATTTAAGTCTCAGAGGAACAAAATTATGTCATTTCTGTTGTGGAAGATTGGCTTAAAATAGGTCTTAGAAATATTATGAAAATACAACTTATTGTAATTATACTGCGGTTTCTCACATGTGGCTCATCGTTATGAGGCAGTAAGGTGATGGCAGACGCAGCACTATATATAGCACATAAATAAAAATAAATCAGGTTTACAACACTGTTTGCAACCATCTGTAATGCATGGTAGCATATGTTTTATAGTTTTATTGAGAGAATACATCTTTTAATTCTCAAAACTTTGACTTTGAAAGGTCATCTCTGATAGAAACTAATGGTTGAATTACAAGCTAAAGTGAGTTTCATTTTACTTATTCTTCTAATCAGTTTACAAAGTGCAGCTTTACCTGCAGGAGGCATTCTTTCCTTTCTTTTTCTAAAAGATGAAATGTAAAAGAAAGCTTACCTCAACTTTACTATAAAATATTGCTTCTTGGAAATTAAATTAAAAGTGCGGGATTTCTAACAGTCTCCTTCAAGTTGTAATGGAAAACGGTAAATTGTCTCCATATTTTCTTTAATACCTATAAGTCTCCACACTTGTGAAGAAAATGTGTTGATATTTTGTGTGGTGGTAGTAATACATTTATGAAATTTATCTGTAGACAGGAACTTTCCATTGAAGATATCTGACTCTTTGCATAGTTGTATTTTGAAAAGGGGCATTTTTTTTTTTTTTTTTTACCTAGATGATAATGCTGTCTTTTAATTAACACTATGATACAAAGGAAGTATGAAGGACTTACAAAATTGCACTTGAGTTTAACACTTAAAATAGAACTCAATTTTTGTTTTTGACAAGTTTACTCACACGTATAAGGAGGTACGGGGAAAAATGTAGTTATAAGTAATCAAAGCATTTGAAAATGTACAGAAACTGAAGCTATTACTTTGGAGTTGAGGGGGAGAAATGGAAGTATTTCTATTTTTCCATATCATGTCTAAGATACCTATTAGTTCAAACCTCAGTAATCTTAATCAGATTATCATCACATGACATGAGAATAAATGGTCAATCTTTCTGTCATTCTCTACCTGAAATTCTCCACCTTACAATACAGGATCAAGGCAAGAATTTGGGAAGCTACGTACTGCTTAAAAACTGAATTCTCTCTGTATGTATCATCTATATAGAAATTAATGAGCTTATATGTAGAAGTTCATCTTTTTTTTACTCCTCTGACAACATAGACAAGGTTAAAATCTTAAACAAATTTTAAATTCCCTTTAAAGAAACACTATAAAGGAAATACTACTTCTAACTCGGCAATTAAGTTTTCATTAACATAGTAATTTTTACATATTTTAATATAAAGGACAGAATGGTTTAACAATACATTTACTTAATATTTGATTGACTCAGAAACACACCACCCAAGAGATATGAATAAAAGCATTCTTCAAATAGTAATAATGAATTGACCATTTTATCATAGGTAATGATTCTTTTGCATTTGTATTACCAGTATTGTCCTTGTTATTTTCTTTTTTCTTCCTTTGTAGCCTTCATTTCATGGTCTTTTAAAATTGCATTGTCATTTAAAAATTTTTAAATGATTCCAAATAATATGGCACCATTCTCTTAAAGTTTCTAATGACTAATAATTTCTACAACCATATTTATATTGGTAGTTTTCCACAGAAATACCATTTAGATTAAATTAAAAGATTTCATAAATTAAGTTATGCACATCTAATTTTACTTTATAAGATATATTTAAAGATAGCTTTGCATTTTAAAGTTTTACTCTCCAGCATATGATATTAAAAGATATGAGTGACATCAAATCCACCTCTTCAAAATTGAGAAATTTCACCAGATGGATTAATAAATGTTATATGGCTCAAAATACCTTCTTTATTTGGCTGCATTTCCCATGGTAGGTAATTCAGTGTTTCATATCAAGTAGGAGTTGAGTAAATACTTGTAGTGTACATATGGAAAACAGTTGCTAAATAAATTCTACTGGAAAACGACTGTAATTTCCATGGGCCCTCTATGTTAAAAAGGAGGAGGGGAGATATTTATTTGTTCATATATATGACAGCTAAATAAGATTAAAATGTATTTTTGACAAAAATAACCACTCAGTATATTGATAGCATCATTATGATTTTGTTTTCACTACTGGCTATGAAGTTTTATAATTAGAGTTCCAAATCATTAACAAAATCCACAGGAAAACCTAGTGAACAAACTTTTATAAGTTTTCAAAATTCCTATTTTTAATTTTTGTGTTTTAGATCAATTAAAACTTATTTGTGAGTTAAATTATCTTCAATACAATTTTGGTTGAGATATAGAAAGTCATGTTGTATTACTCCAAAGCATACTGTAAATCCATTAATATAAATCTGGACTTGGCTAATGTAGTTTAGTTTAACAAGGAATAGACAATAAATGAACTACCTTAGTTTCTGCAATAGAAAATGGTGAAGGGGGAATTCATAGTGGTGTTTTTTGTTGTTTGTTTTGCTTTTTGTGTCTTTGTTTTTAAAGAGAGATTGTAATTGTTGTTAATCAACAATAAACTTATTCAAAAAAAGTTTTTTAAATCATTTGCTGTTCTTGTTCCTGCATTGAGCCTGACCCAGCAAATAAATATGATGAGGAAATGAATAGTTAGCATATAAATAATTCCTATTATTTGCAGTGATAGTAATATTAAACAGTATTCAAACTTCTTTCCTGGTTGCTCCTACATTTTGGAAACATATTCTTTTGGCCTACATTCGCAGTGTGGATCACTCACCCTTTAGGATTAGTAACAGAAAGTTGTATGAACATATGAAGGAGATGAAAGGCAGCTGGAAGAGGTCCCATATGCTCTATTCTTTTTTCTTAGATTTTATGCTCTGAGAACGTCTTCGTGAAGAGTAAAGTTGACATAGTGTTGCCAAAATGTCAGTGCTATGGGACTTGTAATTGATTACAAAAATGACCCTCAGCGTAGAATAGTGTAAAAAACATGAGGTTGGAATCAGTCCTGAAAGTGAATCCCGATTTTCCTATAAAATGGATATAACAGAGGGTAGATGTGCAGGACAAATGATATAATGTATGTAAAGCTCCTTGACTAGTGCTTGAAGTCTTTTACTTGAACAGTAATGATAACTATTGTTCTTGTCTTCATTTTTGTCGATATATCAAGACTTACAATATAGGAATAAATTGACATGTGCCTGTCCTTTCATAATCAAAAAGCATTAGTGATGTGACTTGTGGTGAAGCAGTGTGAAAAGGTTCTGAACACACAGTAGCCCTCCTAGAAGCAGGAGAATACCAAAAGCAAACTCACTTTGCCTAGAGTAAGCTACTTATTTGGGATCCAATAAGAGTTATTATTATATATATTATTATATCATTCTTTCATCTTCTAAGATCACAGAGTATAAGCACAACATTCTTATAGATGTATTTTAACCTAAATTTTATCTTTCTTTCTATCTATCTATCATCTATCTATCTATCTATCTATCTATCTATCTATCTATCTATCTATATCTATCTATCTTCCTATTCAATAGATTTTTCTATTTATACATTCATGCCATGGTGTGCAAAGACTTTTGCCATTTACCCCTATGCTGTTTAACGCTTGGTTTAACAAAAGGAAACTGAATGAAAAGAACATAAATGAACCATCTTTCATAACTGTCAAACATATATTTTTCACTAATCTTAGCAAGATTCTATAATTACATGATACTACTTTTTTCATTGACATAGCTTAAGAGAAGAAAAGACAAAATGTAAGTATCAGTCTCTGGCAGACTATGTTAAATATGTTTATTCATAATGAATTAAATTTATAGGGTAAAGAAGAAGGGTGAATTTTTAAAAACATATATTCAATTAATGAATACCTTAAGTAATGATGTACAGCCACACTCAAAATTTAAATTTTCTTTTCTTTTTAAGAGACAAGGACTTGACTGATCACCTAGGTTGGAGTGTGGTAACATGATCATAGCTCACAGTACCCTCCAACTCCTGGGCTTAAGAAGTTCTTCTGCCAGAACCTCCCAAGTAGCTAATTTTTTATCATTATTATTCTTTGTAGAGACAGGTATATTAGTCTATTTTCATGCCCCTGAGAAACACATACCTGAGACTGGGGAATTTATAAAGAAAGAGAGGTTTAATGGACTCACAGTTCCACATGGCTAGGGAGACCTCACAATCATGGCAGAAGGTGAGAGGCACATCCTACATGCTGGCAGGCAAGAGAGAAAGTTTGTGCAGGGGAACTCCCATTTATAAAACCATCAGATCTTGTAAGACTTATTCACTACCACTAGAACAGTATGGGGGAAACCATCCCCATGATTCAGTTATCTCCACCTGGCCCAACCCTGGACACATGGGGATTATTACAATTCAAGGTGAGATTTGGGTGGGGACACAGCCAAACCAAATCAATGGGATATTGCTGTGCTGCCCAGGATGGTTTCAAATTCCTGGCCTCAAGTGATCTACCTGCCTTGGCTTCCCAAAGTGTGGGATTATGGGATTATAGGTATGAACCACCTCTCCCACTTTTCTCTTTCTCTCTCTCTTTCTTTCTTTCTTTCTTTCTTTCTTTCTTTCTTTCTTTCTTTCT
>NC_045445.1:61403799-61448176 GCF_002776525.5 Piliocolobus tephrosceles | reverse complement strand
TCTTTCTTTCTTTCTTTCTTTCTTTCTTTCTTTCTTTCTTTCTTTCTTTTTTTCTTTCAAAAAATAGGTTGTCTAGTGTAAATTTAGGAAAGAAATTACCATCAGGTAAGACTCATATGAAAACCCATTAATTCAAAGTGAAAGAAACTTGGAGGCAAAGTTAAAGAATCTTCAAAAAGTTGAAAACAATTAACAGCATTTTTTGTACAAAGAAGTAAAGTGGTTAAAATTTTAAATTTTAATGTAAAACAGAGCAAACAAGAAACCTACGATATTCCCTCAAAATAATAATAAAAGGCATATATATGAAAAACCCATAGCCAACATCATACTGAATGAGGAAAAGTTGAAAGCAATCTCCCTAAGAACTGGAACAAGACAAGGATGCCCACTTTCACCGCTTCTATTCAGCATAGTATTGGAAGTTCTAGCCAGCACAATCAGACAAGAGAAATAAATAAAGGGAATCCACATTGGAAAAGAGGAAGTGAAACTATCTCTGCTGATAATACTATTCTATACCTAGAAAATCGTAAAGACTCTCCCAAAAGACTCCTATATTTGAAAATACATTCAGTAAAGTCTTTGGTTACAAAATCAATGTACACAAATCAGTAGCACTACTATACACCAATGACCAAATCAAGAACTCATTCTTTTTTACGATGGCCACAAAAAAGTAAAATACCTAGGAATATACTTAAGCAAGGAGGTGAAAGATCCCTACAAGGAGAACTACAAAACACTGTTTAAAGAAATCATAGATGACACAAACTAGTGAAAATATGTTCCATGCTCATGGATTGCAAGAATCAATATAGTTGAAAATTACCATACTGCCTAAAGCACTCTACACATTCAATGCAATTGCTATAAAAATACAAACATCATTTTTCATAGAATTAGAAAAACTCATTCTAAAATTTATAGGAAACCAAAAAGAGCCCAATTAGCTAAAGAAATCTTAAGCTAAAAGAACAAATATGGGGCATCAACGTATTGGTCTTCAAACTATACCACAAGCCTATAGTAACCAAAACAACGTGGTACCAGTAGAAAAGTAGTCACATAGACCAACAGAACAGAATAGAGAACCCAGATATAAAGCCAAATACTTATAAACAACCCATGGAGTACTATTCAGTCATAAAAAAGAATGAGACCCAGTTATTTGAAGCAACATGGAAAAAACTGAAGATCATTATGTTAAATGAAAATAAGCCAGGAACAGAAAGACAAATGTCACACTTTCTCACTTATTTGTGGGATCTAAAAATCAAAACAATTGAACTCATAGACATAGTAGAAGGATAATTACCAGAGGCTGGGAAGGTCAGTGGGTTGGGAGAAGAGATGGATATGGTTAATGGGTACAAAAGAAAATAGGAAGAATGAGTAAGACTTGCTCTTTGGTAGCACAACGGGATGACTATAGTCAACAATAATTGTACATTCCTAGTCATTATTCTGGTACCTCCAGCAGGCTGCATGTTGCAGCCACCATATGGAGAGGAGTCCAGCCCTTCTTCCTTGAGAACCCCACTTCCACACTTCATCAGGTAGGACCCCCTACTATCCTCATGAAAGCAGGATAGTAGCCCCACTAATTGCTGAGTATATCCACTGGTAGTGAACCAGAGTTTCCCCAGGGAGAGACCCCGAGAGGCATATTGCATCCCCTTTGCCACTGCCACTGCCACTGCCACAGTAACTATTTTATTCCTGCTACCCTTGGTCTGGGGAAGAAACAAAGAGCCTGAGGGCTACACCCAAGCTTACAGCATGCTACAATCACCATACAGAGAGGAGACCAATCTCTCCTCTCTGTGAACTTTCAACCCCCTGCTCCCCAACAAGTGGAAGCCCAAGCTCATGCCAGCAGTGCAGCCACCCCATGCCACAGACTTAACACCTCTAGTAAGAGTGGGTTTGTGTTTCTCGGAGGTAAGGCTCACAGGGGAAACCAAAAGCCTCTCTGCCACTGCCTCTTCAGTAGAACAGCCCTTGCTACTCTCAGACTAAGGAAGGAGCAAAGACCCTACATGCCTTATCTGCACCTTTAACAAACTGCAGTCAACTCAAGGAGAGGACAGTTTATCTCCCATGAGTCACATCCACTCCCCACTGTCATCACCAGACAGAAACCCTCAGCTTGAGTCCACAACATACGTGCTCTATCCTGGGATGATTGCACTGAGCAATTGCCAACTTGCATCTCCCTGGGGTGGAGCCGCAGGAGATGAACAAAAGACCCTTGGCCACAATCACTACTAAAGTCCCTTCCTCTGCTACCTACAAGTTGGAGAAGGAACATAAATTCTAAGCTAGCCCTGGAGGTGTGGTGGGCAGCCCAGGAGTGTCAAGCTCTGATCTATAGTTAACACTCAAGCGGGAGAGGAGCCCACACTCTCAGAACATTGAGAGGGAGCACAGCTGCAAATATGAGGAAACATATGGGAGCCATATGACCAAGCAAGAGCCTAGCAACTGACCATTATGCATATGCACTACCTACTGGATCACACTCCAATGCTTCAACACCAAAAATACTTTCCTAACATACCACCTTGTGCAAAAAAACTCGAGATGTCAGCTACAGATGAAGATCCTGCACAAAGCCTTGGTCCTGTGAAAATATTCAGAAAAGAAGTCTATCGACTCAATCTACACTGAAGTTAAAAGAACACCCACACACACAAATGAGGAAGAACAAACACAAGAACCCTGGTAACTCAAATGGCCAGTGTCATATGTCCATGAATGACTGCACCAGTTCTCTAACAAGGGTTCTTAACCAAACTTAGCTGGCTGAAATGACAGACATAGAATTGAGAATATGGATAAGAACAAAGATCATTGAGATTCAGGAGAATGGCAAAACCAAATCCAGGAAAACTAAGAATCACAATAAAATGATACAGGAGCTGAAAGCTGAAATAGTGGAATAACAGCAGAATAGACCAAGATGAGGAAATAATCTCAAATCTTGAAGACTGGCTCTCCAAAATAAGACAATTAGACAAAATTAAGGGAAAAAAAAGAATAAAAAGGAATGTACAAAATCTCTGAGAAATATGGGCATATGTAAAGAGGCCAAATCTACTAATCACTGACATCCCTGAAAAGTATGGGGAGAAAGCAAACAACTTTGAAAACATATTTCAGGCTATCATTCATAAACATTTCCCCAGTATTGCTAGAGAGGCCAACAGTCAAATTTAGGAAATACAGAGAACCCCTAAAAAATCAGACACAAGAAGATCATCCCCAAGAAACATAATCATCAGATTTTCTGAGGTCAAAATGAAAGAAATAATGACAGCTAGAGAAAAGGGGCAGATCATCTGCAAAGAGAATCCTTTCTGTCTAACAGCAGACTTCTCAGCTGAAATCATGCAAGCCAGAAGAGATTGGGGGCCTATATTCAACATTCTTAAACAAACAAATTCCACCAACATTTTCATATGCAGCCAAACTAAGCTTCCTAAGAGAAGGAGAAATAAGGTCCTTTTTAGATAAGCAAATGTTGAGGGAGTTCATTACCACCAGACCTGTGTTATAGTCTGAAAGGAGCACTAAATACAGGAAGGAAAGATTGCTACCAGCCTATACAAAAACACACTGAAATACACAGGCCAGTGACACTATAAAGCAATCACACAAACAAGTCAGCATAATAACCAGCTAATAACACAATTACAGGACCAAATCCACACATATCAATACTAACATTGAATGTAAATTGGCTAAATATCCCACTTAAAAGGCACTGACTGGCAAGCTCCTGCATAGCAAAAGAAACTATCAACAGAGTAAACAGACAACCCACAGATTAAATTATTTTTTGCAAACTGTGCATCCAACAGAGGGCTAATATCCAGCATCTATAAGGAACTTAAACGAATTTATAAGAAAAAAACAAATAACCTCATGAAAAGTGGGCAAAGCACATGAACAGACACTTTTCTAAAAAAGACAAACATGTGGCCAACAGGCTTATGAAAAAAATCTCAGTATTACTAATCATTAGAGAAATGCAAATCAAAACCCCAATGAGATACCATGTCACACCAGTCAAAAATGGCTTGTATTAAAAAGTCAAAAAAAAAAAAAAAAAAAGATGCTGGTAAGGTTATGGAAAAAAGGGAACACTTATACACTGTTAGTGGGAGTATAACTTAGTTCAGCCATTGTGGAAAGCAGTATGAAATTCCTCAAAGAGTTAAAAACAGAACTACTATTTGACTCAGCAATCCCATTACTGGGTATATACCCAGAGGAATAGAAATCATTCTAACATAGAGAAACATGCACACAAATGTTCATTGCAGCACTATTCACAATAGTAAAGACATGGAATTGAGCTAAATGCCCACCAATGACAGATTGGATAAAGAAAATGTGGCACACCTGAAATATTATGCAGTCATACAAATAATGAGATCATGTCCTTTGCAGGCACATGAATAAAGCTGGAGGCCATTATCCTTAGCAAACTAATGCAGGTACAGAAAACCAAATACCACATGTTCTCACTTATCAGTGGGAACTAAATGATGAGAGCTCATGAACGAAGAAAGAAGCAACAGACAAAGGGGGGCTCCTTGGGGGTGGAGTTTTGGAGGAGGGAGACGAGCAGAAATAGTAACTATTGAGTACTAGATTTAGTACCTGGGTGACAAAATAATCTGTACAGCAAACTTCCATGACACGAGTATACCTATATAACAAACCTGCACATGTATTCCAACCTAAAATCAAAGCTAAAAAAAAAAGAATGTAATTTGATTGTCTGTAACACAAAGGATAGATAAATGATTGAGGGGATGGATACCCCAGTTTCCATGATGTGATTATTACGTATTGCACACCTGTATCAAAATATCTCATGTATCCCATAAATATACACACCTACTCTATACCCACAAAAATTTAAAAATGAAAACATGAGTGGCAAGTATAGTAGATGTGTGTATGTGTGTATGTTTTGTATTAAGGCTGAAGTTTAACATACAGAACAGGAATTAGTGTAACCACTCAAAATAGGAAGTCAGGATTCTGTTTAAATTCTAACTAAAAATAACTAAATAATGATTTTAGTAAAATTTTATATATTTTCCAGAGATGTTGGTAAAATTTTATAGTCTGGGCTTCAGTGAATCTCTACTAAGAGAAGCAAAATATTTAAAATGTATATTTGAAAAGTCAGATACTGATAATTAAGGGTAAATCACTTTACTTAAATACATAATTGACCTTATAACAGAAGAAAAAATATGACTATAATTTTTAAGTTTTCCATATGTCCCCTCCCTTCTCTCTTTCAACTTAGCATTTGCTCATTAATTAATTTCACTCACTTCTATTAAGTGTATCGTGTGTTCTGGCACTGTACTATTATTGCTTTTGAGTCTTAAATAAGCAGAAGAAAAGCTTTCCTACATGGAATGGCCCACTGTTTTACATGGAAACAGAAGTCCGGCAACAGGTGCAGAACTTTTCCTGGGTGCTGTGTAGTATATATTTCTCCCTTAAGGTATTCTTGTAAGGGAAAAAGATAACTGAGAATTAGTTTGAATGAACCCAAGGGTGGAAAAGGACCCTGCTTTAAGCCCTAATATAACTAAACCTTGAAGAGAAAATAGTTAAAAAGATAAAAAAAAATACAGCTATAGGTAACAAGACAGATGACAGAATGATTTAAGTGTATTGCAAACAATAAGGGACCTACTGCTAAGTAATGCACCTACTGCTAAGTAACACATAGAAAATTGGATGCTGCCAGAAATGGCCAGTTGTGTGCTTTGAAATTAATCTGATAGGTAGTAAGACATACATAAGCAAAGACAATATTTTAGAGTCTATAGAAATGTGATGTTGTAAGTAAATTGAGAGTCATATATTCCATCTTCAACTCAGTCAAGCAACCTAGCCTACACATTGTCCTTTCCTTAATTGTACTCTAATGACAAAACTACCAGTCAACATGTATCCTGAATGATGTATTTCATTGTTTTAAAAATTGCATGTATATTGCATAAGCATGTATTTTAGTAAACATAAGACACACAATATGATTTTAAAAACTACCTGAGTGCTGTTGCTTTCACTCAAATCAGTTATTATTAAGGGAATTGATTATTTTGTTGAATTTAATTTAAAATGTTAATTACGTATCATTCATTGGGGTTGATAAAATTCAGGATATTCTACTCCAAAATATGATACCTTGGCATACTGAATGTTTTCAGCTGAAGTAATTTGAGAAAACAGCAGAAGCAGCAAGGTCAGTCTCAACTCCTCCCCACCTCTCCTTGTTACTTGAAGCATGCCATAAAACCTAGGAAGGATTTTCTGACTATTCCCTGAAGCAGTTCATAAGACACTCAATAGAAAGGTGCCCTTCTTATACCCAAAGGAAAAGAACATTTTTATATCTGAAGATGAAGCGTCACAGAGAAGGATCTGAACCAATGGGTCTTGCTAAGTTTCCTTCAGTCACCATTAGATCTGCCCCTCTTTGTCCATTTATTTCTCCATAATTGTTCACTCTTCATCAAACATAAGCATGAAAATACACAAGTTTACCTGTTTTTATGGGTCTTCGTTTCCTTATTATAGTCCCCACGTCATATGAAAGTTCTACTAAACTGATTTGTAAGCTTTTTCTCTTGTTAGTCTTTTGCTATAGTGCCTAAGACATGAAATTAATATGGGTGAGAAAAAGATATTTCTCCTCCCCTCCACGTAAACTTGATATACTTGGACTTACATGTCATGACACCAGAAGTAGACATGAATATAAGTTTTAATATTTTTGTATTAGAAAAATGCACAGGACACATCTGAAACTGCAACAAATATCAGACTATGCATAAATATGTAACCCAGAATTCATTTGGGCTTCTTAGGTGTTATTGTGAATTAATGGCATTTATGTAATTAAACTGAGGTTAGGAACTGTCATAAGACAGAAGAAGAAGTAAAGAAGATTCTTTAGGGTCATACCTCGGAAGGTAAGAACACCAAGTGGGCTACAATAATAATAAATAAGCTTGTATATTATTCTAACAATTACTTTGGATTGTGTTGATCTCTATTATATTGAAATGGAAGCCAGAGCTTAAAAGGAAAACAAAATGTGACCTGAATTTGGAGGAATATGGACAGACCATAGATGGAATCAGAGCCATGGGATCTTCCTCCATGTAACAAATGACCATACCAGGTAGCTATTCTGGATGGCTGTGGATCAAGTCAGCTTGCATATAGTATTAAAACCATTATAATTTTGAAAAATATATCTAGGAAGGTATGAAAAAGAGATTGAGTTTATAAATCAAAACTTGCTAAAAGATTTTTCTATGTATAAAGACATATACTATTTAAATAATCATTGCTTGTCTCATTTTAAACATTTTATGAACTTCTTGAGAGTTCAGGTTTAGGTACACAAAGAGGTATCAACTTTGAAATTTCAGTTATTTCTCTCCCTCCTCCTCCATTCTTCTCCTCTCCCTCCCTTCCTTCTTACTATCCCTTCTTCTCCTTGCATCTACTTATGCATTAGAAACAATCTAAGCAAAATGATTCCCAACAAAACATTACACTTAAACAATCTTTGGAAGACTAAAAATTTTTTAAAAACAATAAACCACAAGATGTTATTAATTATTGGAAATTACATAGGAGAATGGAGTACAAACACTTACATTTCAGAGCCGTTTTTACTTGATAATTATACTTAATGACAATGTTTTGATAGCTAGTTTTTTTTTTTTTTTTTTTTTTTTTTTTTTTTTTGAGATGGAGTCTCGCTCTGTCGCCCAGGCTGGAGTGCAGTGGCCGGATCTCAGCTCACTGCCAGCTCCGCCTCCCAGGTTTATGCTATTCTCCTGCCTCAGCCTCCCGAGTAGCTGGGACTACAGGCACAGGCCACCTCGCCCGGCTAGTTTTTTGTATTTTTTAGCAGAGACGGGTTTCACCGTGTTAGCCAGGATGGTCTCCATCTCCCGACCTCGTGATCTGCCCTTCTCGGCCTCCCAAAGTGCTCCAAAGTGCTGGGATTACAGGCTTGAGTCACTGCCCCCGGCCAGATAGCTAGTTTTTTTTTTTTTTTTTTTTTTTTTTTTTTTAACTTTATTCTCTTTTATTATTGAGTGTGAACATGCTTTTCTTCTTGGTATTCTCCAGTGTCAGCCTTCTTTTTAATGCTGAATAATGTCAAAGATTAAATTTTCTTTTTAGAAATCACTTTTTCCAGTAATTTCTTATAATTTGCAAGATCTTGAATGGTAATGTTTAGAAGTTCTATTTTAGATTCAGGGAGTACATGTGCAGTATGTTACCTGGGTATATTGCATGATGTTTGTGGTACAAATGATCCCATCACCCAGGTCCTGAGCATGGTACTGAATAATTTTTCAACTTTTGCCTCCCTCCCTCCCCACTCTGGTAGTCCTCAGTGTCTGCTGTTGCCATATTTATGCTCCTGAGTGCCCAATGTTTAGCTCTCACTTATAAGTTAAGAATATGTGGTGATATTCTTTGACTGTGTTTCCACACAAATCTCTTCTCGAATACCCATGCATTGTGGGAGGACCTGGTGGGAGGTAATTGAATCATGGGGGCAGGACTTTCCCATGCTGTGCTCCTGATAGTGAATAAGTCTTATGAGATCTGATGGTTTTAAAAAGAGGAGTTTCCCTGCACATGCTCTATCTGCCTCCTGCCATCCATGTTAGATGTGACTTCCCCCTCCTTGCCTTCTGCCACGATTGTGAGGCTTCTCCAGCCATGTGGAGTTGTTAAGTCCAGTAAGCGTCTTTCTTCTGGAAATTGCCCAGTCTTGGGTATGTCTTTATCAGCAGTGTGAAAACAGACTAATACAGTAAATTGGTACCAGTAGAGTGGGGTGCTACTGAAAAGGTACCCAAAAATGTGGAAAAAACTTTGGAACTGGGTGACAGGCAGAGGATTGGAACAGTTTGAAGGGCTCAGAAGAAGACAGGAAAATGTGGGAAAGTTTGGAACTCCCTAGAGACTTGTTGAATGGCTTTGACTAAAATGCTGATAGCAATATACTCAATAAAGTCCAGGCTGAGGTGGTCTCAGATGGAGATAAGAAACTTGTTGGGAACTGGAGCAAAGGTGACTCTTGTTATGTTTTAGCAAAGAGAAGGATGGCAATTTTCCCCCGCCCTAGAGATTTGTGGTACTTTGAACTTAGAGAGATGACTTAGGGTATCTGGTGGAAGAAATTTCTAAGCAGCAAAGCATTCAAGACGTGACTTGGGTGCTGTTAAAGGCATTCAGTTTTATAAGAAAAGCAGAGCATAAGAGTTCTGAAAATTTGCAGTCTGACAATTTGATATAAAAGAAATTCCCTTGGGCCAGGCGTGGTGGCTGAAGCCTGTAATCCCAGCACTTTGGGAGGCTGAGATGGGCGGATCACGAGGTCAGGAGATCGAGTCCATCCTGGCTAACATGGTGAAACCCCATCTCTACTAAAAAAAAAATACAACAAAACTATCTGAGCGAGGTGGCGGGCACCTGTAGTCCCAGCTACTTGGGAGGCTGAGGCAGGAGAATGGCATGAACCCAGGAGGCGGAGCTTGCAGTGAGCCGAGATTGCGCCACTGCACTCCAGCCTGGGCAACAGAGTGAGACTCCATCTCAAAAAAAAAAAAAAGAAAAAAAAAAGAAATTCTCATTTTCTGAGGAGAAATTCAAGCCAGCTGCAGAAATTTGCATAAGTAACTAGGAGCGAAATGTTAATCACCAAGACAATGGGGAAAATGTCTCCAGGGCACACCAGAAGGCTTTTTGGCAGCCCCTCCTATCACAAGCCTGGAGGCCTGTAAGGGTAAAATGGTTTCATGGGCCAGACCCAGTGTTTCCATGCTGAGTGCTGCCTAGGGACTTGGTGCTCTGTGTCCCAGCTGCTCCAGTCATGGCTGAAAGGGGCCAAGGTAGAGTTTGGGCCATGATTTCAGAGGGTGCGATCCCCAAGCCTTGGTAGGTTTCACTTGTTGTTGAGTCTGTGGGTACACAGAAGTCAATAAATGAGGTTTGGAAACCTCTGCCTAAACTTCAGAATATGTATGGAAATGCCTGGATGTCCAGGCAGAAGTTTGCTGCAGGAGCAGGGCCCTCATAAAGAACCTCTGTTAAAGCAGAGTGGAAGGGAAATGTGGGGCCAGCACCCACACACAGAGTCCCTACTAGGGCACCCTTTAGTGGAGTTGTGAGAAGAGGGCTACAGTCCTTCCCACCTTAGAATGGTAGATCCACTGACAACTTACACTGTGTGCTTGGAAAAGCCACAAACACTCAACACCAGCCCAGCAGCTGGGGGGGGGGATGCTGTACCCTGCCAAGTCACAGGGGCAGAGCTTCTCAAAACTGTGGGAACCTACCTCTTGCATCAGTGTGACCAGGATGTGAGACATGGAGTCAAAGGAGATGATTTTGGAATCTTAAGATTTGACTACCCTGCTGGATTATGGACTTGCATGGAAACTGTAGCCCCTTTGTTTTGGCCAATGTCTCCCATTTGAAATGGCTGTATTTACTCAATGCCTGTTCACCCATTGTATCTAGGAAGTGACTAACTTGCTTTTGATTTTACACACTCATAGGCAGAAGGGATTTGTGTTTTCACAGATGAGAATTTGGACTGTGGACTTTTGAGTTAAAACTTTGAGGGACTTTTGGGAAGGCTTGATTGCTTTTGAAATATGAGGACATGAGATTTGAGAGAGGCCAGGGGTGGAATGATATGGTTTGGCTGTGTCCACACACAAATCTCATCTTGAATTTCCATGTGCTGTGGGAGGGACTGGGTGGAAGGTAATTAAATCATGGGGGCAGGCTTTTCCCATGCTGCTCTCATGATAGTAAATAAGTACCAAAAGATCTGATGGTTCTATAAGGGGGGGTTTCCCTGCACAAGCTATTCCTTTGCCTGCTGCCATCCATGTAAGACATGACTTGCACCATGATTGTGAGGCTTCCCCAGCCATGTGGAACCATAAGTCCATTAAACTTCTTTCTTTTATAAGTTGCCCACTCTTGGGTATGTCTTTATCAGCAGTGTGAAAATGCACTAATACATGTGTTATTTGGGTTTATGTACTTGTATTATTTTACTTAGGGTCATGGACTCCAGTTGCATTCATTTCATGGCAAAGGACATCAATTCCTTTCTTTTATGGCTGTGTAGTATTCTATGGTGTATACATAACGCACTTCCTTTATCCAGTTCATTATTGATGGGCACCTAGGTTGATTCCATGTCTTGTTATTGTGAATATAGCTGCAAAGAACATGCTAGTGCATGTGTCTTTTTGGTAAAAATATTTATATTGCTTTGAGTATATACCCAGTAATGGGATTGCTGTGTTGAATGGTAATTCCATTTTACATTCTTTGAGAAATCTCCAAACTTCTTTACACAGTGGCTGAATTGATTTACATTCCCACCACCAGTGTATAAGCATTCCCTTTTCTCCATAGCCTCGCCAGCATCTGTTGTTTTTTGTCTTTTTCATAATAGTTGCTCTGACTGGTGTGAGGTGGTATCTTATTGTGGTTTTGATGTGCATTTTTCCGATTAGTGATATGGAGCATTTTTTCCATATCATTGGTATGAGATGGTATCTCATTTTGGTTTTGATTTGAATTTTTCTGATGATTATGGATATGGAGCATTTGTTCATGTTTGTTGGCTACCTGTATGTCTTCTTATGAGACATATATATTCATGTCCATTGTCCATTTTTAATGGGGTTATTAGGTTTTTACTTGTTGATTTGTTTAACTTTCTTATAGATTCTTGATATTAGACCTCTGTGAGATGCATAGTTTGCAAATATTTTCTCCAGTTCTGGAGTTTGTGTTTTTCCTCTGCGGATAATTTATTTCGTTGTGCAGAAGATCTTTACTTTAATCAGTTCCCACTTGTGAATTTTTGTTTTTGATGTAATCACTTTTGAGAACTCAGTCATAAATTATGTCCCAAGGCCAATGTCTAGAATGGTGTTTTCTAGGTTTTCTTCTAGGATTCTCATAGGTAGCAGTTTTACATTTAAACCTTCAACCTATCTTGAGTTAATTTTTGTATGTAGTAAGAGGTATGGGTCCACTATTATTCTGCATGTGGCTAGCCAGCTATCCCAGCATCATTTATAACATAGGGAGTCCTTTTGCTATTGCTTACCTTTGTTGACTTTGTTGAAGATAAGATGGTTTTATGTAGGTGTGCAGCTTTATTTCTGTGTTCTCTATCCTGTTTCATAGGTCTACATGGCTGTTTTTGTTGTAGTATCATGCTCTTTGTCTTATTGTAGCCTCATAGTATAATGTGAAGTCAGATAATGTGATGCCTCCAGTATTTTTCTTTTAACTTAGCATAGCTTTTGCTATTCAGGCTCTTTTTGGTACCATATGAATTTTAGAATAGTTTTTTTTTTGTTGTTTTTTGTTTTTTGTTTTAGTTCTGTAAAAAATGATGTTGGTAGTTTGATAGAAATAGTGTCGAATCTGTAAATTTCTTTGGCCAGTATGGCCACCTTAATGTATTGAGTCTTCCAATCCATGAGCATGAAATGTTTCTCCATTTGTTTCTGTCATCTCTGATTTTTTTGAGCAGTGTTTTGTAGTTTACTTTGCAGAGATATTTCACCTCTGTTAGATGTGTTCCTGGGTATTTTATGTTTTTGGTGATCATTGAAAATGAGATGACATTCTTGATTTAGCCCTCAGCTTGAATTTTTTTTTTGGAGGAGGGTGTAAAAATGTACTGATTTTTTCACATTGTTTTCATATCCTGAAACTTTACTATAGTTCTTTATCAGTTCCAGGAACTTTTTGGCAGAGTCTTTAGGGTTTTCTAAATATAGAATTGCGTCAACCACAAACAGTGATAGTTTAACTTTTTTTTTTCCTATTTAGATGTCTTTTGTTTCTTTCTCTTTCCTGATTGCTCTAGTTAGCTCTTCCAATACTGTGTTGTGTAACAGTGGTGATAATAGGCATTCATCTCCTGTTGCAGTTCTCAAGGGGAATGCTTCCAGCTTTTGCCTATTTAATATGATATTGGCTGTATGTTTGTCATAAGTGGCTCTTATTGTTTTGAGGTATGTTCCTTTGATGCCTAGTCTGTTGTTTTTTTTTTTTTTTAATGATGAAGGGATGTTGAATTTTATCAAAAGCTTTTTCTGCATCTATTGACAAAAATAGTTTATGATCATATGGTTTTTGTTTTTAATTGTGTTTATGTAGTAAATCACATTTATTGATTTGTGTATGTTGAACCAACCTTGCAATCTCATGAATAATGCCTACTCAATCATGACAAATTAACTGTTTGATGTGCTGTCAGATTCCATTTGTTAGTATTTTGTTGAGGATTTTCATGACTATGTTTATCAAGAATATTCGCCTATAGTTTCCTTTTCTTATAGTGTCTTTGCCAGGTTTTGTTTTCAAGGTGATGCTGGTTTTTTAGAAAGAGCTACAGAGGAGCCCTTTCTCCTTAATTTTTGGAACAGATTCAGCAGAATTGGTACTAGCTCTTCTTTGTACTTCTGGTATAATTCAGCTGTGAATCCATTTGGTCCAGGTTTTTTTT
Source organism: Piliocolobus tephrosceles (assembly GCF_002776525.5). Taxonomy (NCBI): domain Eukaryota; kingdom Metazoa; phylum Chordata; class Mammalia; order Primates; family Cercopithecidae; genus Piliocolobus; species Piliocolobus tephrosceles. The sequence goes on along the minus strand of NC_045445.1, from coordinate 61,434,543 downwards.
TTTTTTTTTTTTTTTTTTTTTTTTTTGTTGTTGTTGTTAGGTTTTTTTACTATTGACTCAATTTTGGAACTTGATATTCATTTCTTTAGGGTTTCGACTTCTTCCTGATTCAATCTTGGAAGATTGTGTGTTTCCAGGAATTTGTCAGTTTCCTCTAGATTATCTAGTTCCTGTGCATAGATTTGTTCATAATAATCACAGAGGATCATGTATATTTCTGTGAGGAGATCTTATATTTTAAAATACTACAACTTGCTTGAGAAAAAGTGATATAAACACAAGTTAATTCCAACATGGATTTTAAGAGTTCACACTGAGAATGCATCATAAATTATGAGGGGTTAAAAAACTAAAAGAATAATTTTCAGAGGAGACCAAGAAAACAATTAGGTTGGGAAAAAGCTAATGCATAAGAAAAGGTTAAAGGAATCAGGAGAAGTCTAAAAGTGATTTTAAAACTGTTTTTAATTTTGTAAGTACTTAATGAAACTAGAGTATTTAAAGATCAAGTGTACTTTATTTTTACTAGATATAGGAGAGACAGTTGAATTGAATTAAATTATAATTAAAAATTATGCTAGCTCTAAGGAATTGCTTCTTTCTAGTAAGATAGACTGCTGGAAAAATATAGATGGTATATTATAGAATCATCTCCCTTGAATGTAATTAAGAGTAGGATTTTCAGCAGTGTCACAAATAACTAAAATTCAGTTTTGGAATGAAGAAGCAAACTGGATTAGAAAAAGTATGTTTTTGTTCCTACTCTTTGATTCCATAATAATTCTGAAAGAACATGTTAGCAAATGCCTTCAACTTAAGTGAACTCCTTAATTTAACCTCATACTATTGGTTTTGTGTCATGTCTCGATATGTCACCAAAGCCAGCCCAGATTTTAAATCCTTATTATTACTTGATAACACCTACATCTTAATCTTAGAAATTCCTCTTCAAGACATCACAGAGCAGAATTTAAAAAAAAAAAAAAAAAGAACAAGAAAGAATACTTCCTGAATATCAACCAATGTTTAAATGATTCTATATCATGTGCAGCCTCTTTCCTATGTAGTGTGCAAATAATGTACTTCTTTTTGCATTGAATGGACCCAGAAGTGAGTATGTACCATCTAGAATATTGTACAAAATTACCTTGAATATATTATATGCAGTGATACGGTTTGACTGTGTTCCCACCCAAATTTCATCTTGAATTGTAACTCCCACAATTCCCAAATGTTGTGGGAGGTGGAACCTGGTGGGAGGTGACTGAATTATGGGGCAGTCCTTTCCTGTGCTGTTCTTGTGATACTAAATGAGTCTCACAAGATCTGATGGTTTTAAAAATGGGAGTTGCCCTACACAAGCTCTCTTTTTGCCTGCTGCCATCCATATAAGATGTGACTTGCTCCTCCTTGTCTTCTACCATAATTGTGAGGGCTCCTCAGCCATGTGGAACTGTAAGTCCATTAAATCCTTTCCCACATAAATTACCCAGTCTCAGATATGTCTTTATGAGCAGCATGAAATCAGATTAATACAGTAAATTGGTACCAGGAGTGGGGTGCTACTGAAAAGATACCCAAAAATGTGGAGGCAACTTTCAAACTGGGTAACAAGCAGGGGGTGGAACAATTTAGAGGGCTCAGAAGAAGATAGAAAAACGTGGGAAAGTTTGAAACTCCCTAGAGACTTGTTGAATTGCTTTGCCCAAAATACTGACAGCAATATGGACAATAAAATCCAGCCTGAGGTGGTGTCAGATGGAAATGAGGAACTGGAGCAAAGGTGACCCTTGTTATCTTTTAACAAACAGACTGGTGGCATTCTCCCCTTCCCTGAAGACTTGTGGAACTTTGAACTTGAGAGAGATGATTTAGGGTATCTAGCAAAAGAAATTTCTAAGTGGCAAAGCATTCAAACGATGACTTGGGTGCTGTTAAAGACACTCAGTTTTATAAGGGAAGCAGATATAAAAGTTCAGACATTTTGCAGCCTGACAATTTGATAGAAAATAACTTACCATTTTCTGAGGAGAAATTAAAGCCAATTATAGAAATGTGCATAACTAATGAGAAGCTGAATCTTAATCACCAAGACAATGGGGGAAAATGTCACCTGGGCATGTGAGAGGTCTTCATGGAAGCTCCTCCTATTACAAGTCCGGAGGCCTAGGATTTGAAAATGGCTTTGTCGGCTCCCTGTGCTGTGTGCAATCTAGGGAATTGGTACCTGCATCCCAGTCACTCCAGCCATAAATAAATTGGGCCAAGGTACAGCTTGAGTCATGGCTTCAGAGGGTTCAAGCTCCAAGCCTTGACAACTTCCATGTGATGTTGAGCTTGTGGGTGCACAGAGGTCAAGAACTGAGGTTTGGGAACCTCTACCTAGATTGTAGGCAATGTGTGGATCACCTGTATGTTTAGCAGAAGTTTGCTGCAGGGGCAGGGCCCTCATGGAGAACCTCTGCTACGGCAGTGTGGAAGAGAAATGTGAGGTCAGAGCCCCCAAATGTAATCCCTACTGGGGCACCACCTAGTGGAGCTGTGAAAAGTGGACCACTGTCCTTCAGACCCCAGAATGTTAGATCCACTGACAGCTTGCACCACGTGTCTGGAAAAGCCACAGACACTAAACAGCAGCCCATGAAAGCAGCTGGGAGGGAGGATGTACCCTTCCAAGCCACAGAGGCAGAGCTGCCCAAGATCATGGGAACCCATTTCTTGCATCAGTGTGACCCAGATGTGAGACATGGAGTCAAAGGAGATCATTTTAGAGCTTTAAGATTTGACTGCCCTGATGAGTTTTGGACTTGCATGGGGCCTGTAGTCTCTTTGTTTTGCCAATCTCTGCCATTCGAAATGGTTGTATTTACCCAATGCCTGTATCCCCATTGTATCTAGGAAGTAACTAAGTTGCTTTTGATTTTACAGGCTGAGAGTCTAATGGGGCTTGCCTTGTCTCAGATGAGATGTTGGACTGTGGACTTTTGAGTTAATGCTGAAATGAGTTAAGACTTTGGAAGACTGTTGGGAAAGCATGATTGTTTTTGAAATGCTAAAACATGAGATTTGGGATGGACCAGGGGCGGAATGATATGGTTTGACTGTGTCCCCACCCAAATCTCATCTTTAATTCTAACTCCCACAATTCCCATATGTTATCGGGGGAACCCAGTGGGAAGTGATTGAATTATGGGGGCAGGTCTTTCCTGCAGTGTTCTCTTGGTACTGAATGAGTCTCACAAGATCTGATTGTTTTAAAAACAGGATTTTCCCTGAACAAGCTCTTTCTCTGCCTGCTGCCATCCATGTAAGATGTGACTTGCTCCTCCTTGCTTTATGCCATGAATGTGAGCCCCCCAACCCCCCACCATGTGGAACTGTATGTTCATTAAACCCTTTTCATGTATAATTTACCCAGTCTCTGGTATGTTGTTATTAGCAGTGTGAAAATGGACTAACACATGAAACTCCCTCTATCTTTTAAAATGATATCTAAAATGATTGAGCATATATACCACCAAGAATATGAGTGTGTGCTGAGGAAAGGGGACTTAATTAACTTAATTAACTCTTTACAATTTGAGAATTTGGGGGAGTCCAAGTTTCTGCTATGTAGTATATGTAGTTTTGATAGTTTTCAGTAACTTCTTATAGCCAAAATTTTATTGTTTGTTAGCTGGCAAAAGCATTATGTTTAAAAATATATAGCAACAGATTTTTATATGTTTTCATATATTTTTAGAATGGCTCACATAATATATCTGTTCTTTTGCAGATGACTTTGGTGTTCCTCAGATAGGCATCACTTAAATGTGCAGTAGCAGATAGGACTTTTCTAAAGTCCTCTTATAATGTAATATGTCATTACTTTTATTTGCCAAGCTTAAAAAGTGTTTGACATCCTTCAGCTACTAAATTGATTGTGAAAAGATAGATCAACATAAGCATGCCCTGAATTTTTTGTTCATTCTTGTTGGATTATAATTATTAACCTACAAGTGGAGTGTAGAGCTTTATTTTTAGAGAAAAATCTCAACAAATAGCATAGGCATTTTACTTAGGCATTTTCTGTGTAGACTGTATGAACAGAAAAATTAAAGTCAACTGAATAGAACAGGGCAACATAGCTATTTGAGAAGTACACAACTTTCAAATAACTTCTTATATAGTAGCTTCAATCTTCTGTATCAGAAAGTGTAATAAACTTTTAAACTGAATATCTTTTGTTTGTCTCCATACTATTCCCAGATGGTTGATCATTCTCATGAACAGTGGAAGACCAAGAAACATCAAGCAACAGAAACAGAATTTCTGGTCAACCTATTAATTCAAAATTTAATCCCCGATATGAGAGTATAAAAATTCTTTTAAAGTGAACATTTAGAATAATATACACAAATACTCCATTTTAAAGAGGTGAAAATTGAGGTTGGAGAAGGATAGATTATTTGCACAAATTTACCCAAAAAATTGATAATAGAGCATGGGTTAAAACACACAGTATCATGATTATATTTGAATCGTACATGAGAGCTCAGATTACATCATGCTCTGCCCATTCTGCCAGAAAACATTCTGGAGGTCATTATCTTGCAGTAGTTAAGCCCACAAAAAGCTCTAGAGTCAGAAACTCTTTGTTGGGATCTCAGTTCTGTCACCTACCTTTCTATCTCAACTTTAGTTTCCCCACTGATTTAACAGGAATGAAAATAGTATTTATATCAGAAAGTTGTTGAAATGATAAAATGCATACAAAAAGAGACTTCCTGCACATGGTAGGTGTAACAAATATTAGTGTATTGTAGTGTTTTTCTTAAAATTCTGGAACAGTATAATTGTATAATTTAAAAAATTGATATTGTGCATAATATTGAATAAAGAATAACTTATAGAGATCATGAAGTAGTAAAGATAAAGTCAATTACATTGTATCCATCTGAGATCATTGGGAAAATTTTCCCCACACAAATATACACTCAGAAATACACACCAAAAATGCAACCTCAGAGATCAGATATTAGAGCTAAATTTTATTCACAAGGCTAGGCTAAAAAATCTTTGGTTAGAAGGTTATAGAACATCAATATTTTATTGATAAGCACATAACCCCCATTTAATTCCAATAGAAGCTCTTTTAACAGTCACAGTCATAATCAGAGGTAAGATGGTTCATAAAAGCAATCAGATGAACAGGTAAATATTAAGAAATGCATACATATCTCATATATATTACATACATATGATAAATACTTGACACAAAGAAGTGTACATTTGTCTTTCATAATTTGATGTAGAATCTTTGCCTTGCCTTTGGATGTATGTTCACTGATTTTAGCACAATGCACCATATTTACTACATACACTGCACCAATATTACATAGCATGTGGTGTCCAGTTTTTGTTCCCATAAAATAGAGTGTGTCTCTAAATGCTCTTGAAAAGTGTTCTGAGTACGGAATGCTTCTAGAGTTTTATGATACTTTTTCTGAATCTTCTGTTGTTCTCTTGCTCAGACAGTACTCTATGACAAGTCATTGCAGCATTTTGCCCTTTGTAATCTTTCTGAAAAGTTCAATTTCATCTTCTTTGAAGCAATTATTTTTATATTAATATTTCATTGGGTAATACAAGATTTTAATTAAATTAAATGTTGCAATAGCAAATGCAGCTCATGTAAATGTATTTTAAAACAATATCTGACTTTTCTTAAGCATAAAACTCGCTTTGGCTCAGAAGTGAGTGGGCATACTGTAAAGTGGCTTCCTAGCTGAGGTGAGGACATAAATCTTGTTGACTTCATCAAGTCAATGTTTTATTCACTGTGAGAATAATGAGCTTTATTTAATCGAATGAATTGGTTAAGTAGAAGCCTGTCAAAAAAAGTTTCCAATTGATTAATATTGATGCGTTTGCCATGTCAGAGTAGGACATCCAATTGTGGAAGATTTCACAAGTTACCATTGTATTTACAAATCTAAACTTAATTTTGATCATTCTAATATCTCAAGAAGTTTATTTGCAGTTTGCCCATACCTTCACAGTAACCTGACTGCTACATGACAGCAGCACTAGCCTTTAATCAATAGTATGAATTTTTCAATGAAACAAGTACATTTGCATAATTTTTTAAATAGTTAAAATCAGTGTACCTCAAGCATTCATGTGCAGATCCATCATACAACATATAAATGTTATGTATGTTTTACCAAAATAAAAAATGCAGAAAAGAAATATTAATACTATGTCCTACTAATATTATTATTTTTTCTGGGAGTATAGCCTGGAAATAATATTTTTGTAAAATTATCCATTTGATCTATGTGTATGCAAATTTTAAAAACCACTGATTTAAATGGAAAACCTTAAATTGTGTTTAAATTATTCACGACTTGAGTTCTAGTGAGAACAAACGTAAAGTTTTATCTTTGAGTCTATCAATTATTTCTGTTATAGGGTAAGAAACTGTGTTTGCTAAGTAGGCATATTCTCAAGACTTTGTTAGGCTGAATGTAACATAAAAAAAACTTCATGATAAGAAAAGCAATGAAACCTGATTGATACAGATTGATTTAGTGAAGAGCCATAAACTTCCAGCATTCTAATTTGTTTGTAGTTGACTACTTAACAGTATTCGATGATCACAGACTACTTTAGCAGACAGACAGAAATGAAAATTTTCCTTTAATTATGTTAAATTCTGGCCGGGCGCGGTGGCTCAAGCCTGTAATCCCAGCACTTTGGGAGGCCGAGATGGGTGGATCACGAGGTCAGGAGATCGAGACCATCCTGGCTAACCCGGTGAAACCCCGTCTCTACTAAAAAATACAAAAAACTAGCCGGGCGAGGTGGCGGGCGCCTGTAGTCCCAGCTACTCGGGAGGCTGAGGCAGGAGAATGGCGTGAACCCGAAAGGCGGGGCTTGCAGTGAGCTGAGATTCGGCCACTGCACTCCAGTTTGGGCCACAGAACGAGACTCTGTCTCAAACAAACAAACAAAAAAAAAGAATTATGTCAAATTCTCCCCAGGCTAAATTTCGTGGATTTTTTAAATAATCAAAATGTAGGTAAAAAAATAAAATAAATAAAAAATTTTTAAAAATTTAAAAAAATTTAAAAAACAAAACAAAACAAAAACAAAAAAATGTAGGAAGCAGGAGGGTGATTGGTAATGATTCAAATGGGTATTACAGTTTCATCTACTATACAACATCATGTATTTATTACTCTGAGGTTATTCATGGAGCTGATATGAAAACTGAAGGACTATGAAGTTACATTTTAGTTCACATAAATGTGCGAATTCTGTTGTATATTAATATTATCTGTATTTGGATACGGATAGACAAATTATGTAGATAGAGAGATGTATCCATATTATATCCAGACTAAATGCCTTCTGAGAATATTTATTCATGTAGAAATTTATTTATCAAAACCAAATATTTATCAAAAGAAAGAATATATTCATCTGAACCATATGATTTAGATTCAAATATTAACAGCTTTATAAACTCAAGCAAGTAACTACTCATTTCTGAGCACTCTAACATCTACAACAAAAACTTCCTATAAGAATGAAAATAATTTTGAACTCTCTGTAAGAAAGATGAGACCGTCCTGATACCATAAGTATTAAAATGACACTTGAGCACTGTACTGCAAAGCTGAGATGACCTAAAAACAGAGAAAAATTACATAGATAGATAGATAGATAGATAGATAGATAGATAGATACATAGATAGATAGATAGATACATAGATAGATACGGAGTCTTGCTCTGTCACCAGGCTGGAGTGCAGGGGCCCGAACTCGGCTCACTGCAACCTCCACCACCTGGGTTCAAGCGATTCCCCCGCCTCGGCGTCCCGAGTAGCTGGGACTACAGGCACGCCCTACCACGCCCAGCTAATTGTTTTGTATTTTAGTAGAGACAGGGTTTCACCGTGTTGGCCAGGATGGTCTCGATCTCCTGATCTCGTGATCTGCCTGCCTTGGCCTCCCAAAGTGTTGGGATTACAGGCATGAGCCACCGTGCCTGGCCAGTTTATATATTATACAATATTAAATTATTATATTTATATTAAATATATTATATAAAATATATTATATTTATATATTATATTTATATTAAATATATAAAATTAAATGATCTAACATAGCACTTGGAGTATTTGGGTCTTTCTTCCTTTACTTCTGTGTTATTGTTTTTGTTATTTTAGTCTGGCCCTCTTTGTCTTCCTTCCTTTACTTGCATATTTTTGTTTTTGTTATTTTCTTCTACCCCTCTTTTACAAGTTACCTTGCATTCTTAGTGAATGACTTATATGGAATTATAATTATGTTGCCTTTTTATGGACATGTCAATATTTATAACAGTGTTTGAAGCAGACAAATACTTCTAAATCTGTCTTATAAATGTAACCGGTAATGACACAATTTATGCAGTATTAAATATTAATTTGGGATTATATATTAATGATAGAGAACAAATGACTTCCTTTATTGCTAAGTCAATGCAAACTAGTGAAGTGGCTTATTTTGGTGAATTACACTATGATAAACTTTTTTTTTGGACTACCACATCACATATCACACAGGACAACCATATGGAAACATATGGCAAATATAGTCATGAGTGTCTGTTCTAAATTTGATCCTAATTAGTGTTATTTTATGAAACTATAGGAAGATGAATTCCTGTATACTGACTTTACAAACTACATTAAGTCTGTGGAAGTTACATACCATGTAAGCAATGTAATGGTAGAGATGTGAAAATTCTGTCAATTATCTTTCTAATCATTAGTCAAATTTTGACACAGGAAATGCTATCAAATTCAAAAGGCATGTACATGGAATCCTTTCCAACTATTTAATTAACAGAATGAGATTATGTTTTTTTTTTCTTTTTATGTTACTACATACAGTGCTGTGTTTTACTTTTCTCTGTTGTCTAATAAATTATTTTTAATTTTTTTTTCTGCTGAGACAGTGTATGATCTACATGTCTTTTAAAAACCAAAGAAAGTATTTCTTCGATTTGAAATAGCATTTAAAATACCTACATTCTTAAAAGTCAGAGCTTGTAAAGTGATTGCAGGTATTTGCAAATCAGATGAAATTTGTGTGGTCTTTTGACTCTTGCTATATTAATAATATTTTCAATGAAAACTGTACCTACTTGCTTTGTGTGTGTATTGATTGATTATATTCTAAAATTTAAAATAACACTAATAATTCTGCTCTGCTGATGTTCCATAATCTGCATCTGTACTTGTATAATGATAATTAGTTTGAATCAATCACTTATAGAAAAATGTCACCTCACCTGCCCATTTTAAAATGTGGCTCACTGAAGTGAAATTATTTATGCAGCATACTAATTACAGAATGAAAAGACTGCCCAAAAACGCTAAATAGAGGCCTGTAAATTAGCATGTCTTCATACAGATATAAATTAAACATATAATAAAATTATATGTATTATAATTACATGTAATTATATGTGTAATCAGTGTATATATACATATTTATATATAATCAGTATATATAGATATATCTATATGTCAAATATATATCTATCTAAATATATATCTATCTAAATACATATATACACACAAATATATAAAATCAGTGCCAGGTGTGGTCTGGGACGATGTCATTTATTCAGTACAGTGTTCTTGGTACATAGCAAGACCTGAAACATACTAAATAATCAATAAATATGTTTGATTCGACAAGTGTCAGAAATGCTCTATTTTGGTGGTGTTTTAGATTTGGGAATTCTACACAAGCAGGCATAGTTAGCAAAAATATTTTTTTCTTTTTTTAAGTTTAAAAGACATGAAGAGTATGGTACAGTGTTCCAGAAATTCTTATTGGTGAAGAATTCATGGCTTGGAAAATTAAGTAGATGATGCAGAAGAATGTTCATTATGAAAGAAATGGGTTATAAAGAAGTTTGAGAAAAAGACTTTTTAGGAAATTTGTCTTAAAAGGATGAGAAATGGATTAGATATGAGCATGAACGAAATACTAATTTTTCTTTCATTCTTAGGTTTGGTTTTGTTCCTTCTCACTGAGCTGGAATGAGTATCACAGGGTAATTGTGACATATTGAACCTTAAACATTCAACATGTTTTCATTCATTCAGCAAATATTTTTTAAGGTGGCATCGTACCCGACACAATTTTAGTTTATCCTTTATGTAAACCTTATGTAAACTAAATATACATTAATCTTGCACAAAAATTTTGAGAAAAATATTGTGAGGAAATGTGTTAATGCACTATATGCTTCTGCATGTATCTTCTTCCCTAGAATATGACTGAGTTTTGATTATACATTGCCAGAAAATAGTTCCACCTATGTAAAGGAATTGTTCTTAGTGACTTTTGTTGTTGGGAATTTTTGCATTTGTGTTAACACTTGTGTGTTTGATGGCATCATGTTTTTATTAGCATTAGTGCTACATTCTGTGATGCCTTTATGACTCCTAAATCTTTGATTTAGATTATATAATTCATTGCTAATCAAGTCTTCTTCCCAATGTATCTCATTTAAATTATTTTAGCTAAAGGGCCAAGTGATAGCTGGGAATATTATGTGCCCATTCCTGATGATGTCCATTTTTCAAAAAGAAGGGGTATTGAGATAGGTCCTCAGAATTCAGTAATACTGGTATATAGTTTAATGTTGAAAGAATGTAATGATGCACTAACTTTGGTTTATTTATTTATTTTTAGAGACAGGGTCTCACTCTGTCTCCCAGGCTGAAGTGCAGTGATGTGATCATGGCTCACTTTAGCCTGGAGCTCCTTGCCTCAAGCCATACTCCTGCCTTAGCCATCCAAAGCTTTGGGATTATAGACATGAGCCACTACACATGACCACTTTTTCAAGTTGTTCCATTAATTATTTATAGGAAATAACAACAGTTTAAAGAAAATAAAAATAAATTAGCAAGTTTATCCATATCTAAATCAAAATCACAAGACAATTTCTTATTTAACTTAGTCAACCTGTGGGGATAATTTGCATTCTTAAAAAAATCTCTTCTAGTAGGAAAAAAGCATAATTTCAAAATCTTATTTAAACCAAATGTATTTGTTATTCAAGATATGAGTATATTTCTCTCTCTCTTGACACTTGAAATTCTGGTATAAGATTTCAAATTACAGGGGAAAAATCAGAAGAATTGATTGTTGTATTTTAGGAAACTCACACTGTATTCCGGGAATTTTGGCAAATTATAAAAAATACCCTTTAATTTCCAAAAGCAAAAGTACATATTGACTTGAAGTTTATTCTACTTTTTAAAAGTAAAATCATTTTGGAAAGTTTTTCAGTGAGTTATATCCATGCAAAATAAGTGAGCACTGGTAATTCTTTGTACAACAGAGTACAAAAATTGAAAGAGAATAGGGAAATATTGCTACTTAGGAATCAGGGATATATCTGTTTCATCATGGCACACGATATTTCATCTGAGCACAATGTGCATTCGAGGAATGGATAGGACTGGCTTGTAGTTTAAATAAATATCTTAGCTAATCATGGTTATACTTTCAGATTAAATTTCAATCAAATTCTTAGCAATATTAATATGCGTATTTGAACTGATTTCTGTGTGAATTCTCCAAACTATGTAGCAGAAACATCATTTTATGTTTGTGAACCAAAGTAAAGGGAGAGATTAGTAGGAATTCAGACAAATGCAGAATCAAATTTATAGTGTATTAAAGATTTATATTTCCTTCCTTGTTATACAAAAACTAAAACTTAGGCAACGTTTTATCCCTTAGTGGTATACTCTCCTTTTATAAATACAAAAATATAATATTTATATTTTGAGTATCCAAAGAGCCATTACCTTAAATCTGTATCTTCTAATCATGAAGTGCAGATGATTTTTAAGGCAGACGGCATTTGGTTTATTCAAAAAACCTTTTAACATGTCTTTTGCAGTGAGTTAATCTGTCAGACTGATAAAATAAGTTCCTCATACTCCCCCTCCTCTTCCTGCGCATATAAGCTTTTATTTAATTCTGTTTGAAATAGCTTGCTTCTATTTTTGCTTCCTCTTCATGTTTGTGGCACTGCTTTTTATGCTTTGTTCTTTGCTGACATAAAATATTTATCAACATATCATCTAAGAAGATTGGTTCTCCACAGTAGATATCCAATATGTTTCACCACATGGAAAATGTCTCTTCTTGTTTGTTCCTAAAATCTGTAGCCAAATTCCCATATGTCTGATTTATCCATTGATATTTGAAAATGTAAAACTAAGTAATTCTGTGGATAACAATTATGTATGATCATTGCCATTAAACGATACATTTTAAAATAATTTAGATTTAAACTAAAATAATAATCATATATCTTTCAATATAAAACAAACATAGATTTGCATTTTATTGCATTCCTTTAATTGTTATAAGGGAAAATAAGTTTTCTAATACATTTATTTTTCATTTTTTCTTTGATAAGATTTCCCTAATAGTTAAAACAATAACATTATTCAGAGACTATATTTTTGCATATGGCCTATCATTTCAAGGATCCCTCCTTTCCCCATGTGTTACAATACAACATATAAATAACCAGTTGGTTCCAAGAATGAAAATTTCTGCCAAAGCTTGTGTTCATACAGTTACAAAATCCCAATAAAATATATATTAGAGAAAAAAATGTAAATATAGAAAATATATCAGTCTCCAATTCTTTGAAAATGCCAGCGTGGTACTACTGTTAAGCTGTCAGTAATTCACTGTGATTACAAGAAATCACAACTTCAGTAGCTGCTAACATCGCATATGAGATTATGAAAACATATTTATAAAGACGATTATCAAGTCAGCTTGCACTTCCAAAACCATACTTTCATTTCAACTATTTCATCTCCTTAAATATTTGATATGTAAATATAAAGATCTATATAAAAAAGTAATCAATTTATTTGGAGTTTTATAAGTTGTCCATCCAGATGCATCTCTCTAAACTGATGTATCAGGAGAAAAAATACTGCCAATGAATAAACATCACTATCTTTCTCATTTTGTAGCAAATTTTAAAGTGAAAGTAATAGAACATTACTTTGGGGGAACAGTGCAATATTTATGATAGTGAACATTATTGAGATAAGTTCAAATTTTTCTTTATGGATTTTAAAAAGCATGCTTTCCTATCCAAAAACATGTAAACATCTGCCTAAAATAAAGTTGAAGTAGATATTTTTGAAATGGTAATTATATGATCTATTTCTTATTCAAATTTTCTGTTACATATTCCATATGTAACAGAAAATGTATATAATATAGTATTAATATAAATATAGGCATGCATATAATATATGACAAATATAAATACTTCTTAAATGAAATATCTGTTTCCAAACTATGTCCTAAGTTGTGTGCGGAGCTTAATACGTTTAGCAAGGCATACAAACATACAGAAAGAGAAAATATGCTATGGAACTCACAAAATTGATATTCACTAATAAAATAAGACTTTCAAGTGCTTTATTTTTATTTGTTATTTTTAAATTTAATTATTATGGGTATATAATAGTTACATATTTTATGAGGTATGTGTAATGTTTTGATACATACATATAACGTATAATGATCAAATCAGGGTAATTAGAGAACCTATCATCTCAAGCATTTATCATTTCATTGTTTTAGGAACATTCCAATTCCACACCTTTAGTTATTTAAAAATATACAACAAATTACTGTTAACTGGAGTCACCCTATTATGCTACCAAATACTAGATCTTATGCATTCTATCTAACTTTATGTTTGTACACATTAACTATCTTCACTTTATCCTTCTGTCTCCTCTATGCTTTCCAGCCTTTGGCAATCATCATTTCACTCTCAACCTCCATGGAGTTCAATTTATTTTTAGCTGCCACATATGATTGAAAACATGTAACATTTGTCTTTCTGTGTCTGACTTATTTCACTTAACATAATATCCTTCAGCTCCATACATGTTGTTGCAAATGATAGAATTTCATTCTCTTTATGGCTGACGAATAATCCATTGTGAATATGCAGCACATTTTCTTTATCCATTTATCCATTGTTGGACACTTAGATTACTTTCATTTCTTGGCTGTTGTGAATAGTGTTGCAAAATAAACATGGGAGTGCAGATATCTCTTTGATATACTGATTTTCTTTCATTTGGATTTAAACCCAGCAGTGGAATTGCTGGATCATATGGTGGATCTAATTTTAGTTTTTTGAGGAACCTCCATACTGTTCTTCATAGTGATTGTACTAATTTACATTTTCATAAAAAATTTACGAGCGTTCCCTTTTATCCCTAACCTGCCAGATTTTGTGATTGCCTGTCTTTTGGATAAAAGCCATTTTAACTGGGGTGAAATGATTTCTCATTGTAGTTTTGATTAGCATCTCTCAAAAAACTAGGTATAGAATGAACATATATCAACATAATAAAATCTTATGTGTTAAGCCCACAGCTAGTATCATACCAAGCAAGGAAAGTCTGAAAATCTTTCCTCTAAGATCAAGAACAATAAAAGCATGTGCACTTTTACCACTTTTACTCAACATAGTTCTCTACTTAGACAAAAGAAAGAAATAAAGGGCATTCAAATTGAAAAAAAATAAGTCAAATTATTCTTGTTTGTAGACAATGTAATCTTTGTAATCTTATATTTAGAAAAACCTTAAAGTCCTCACCAAAAAACTATTGGGACTGATAAACAAATTGGAATTAGTAAAGTTGCAGGATACAGTTCCAACATACATAAAAAAAACATTAGTAGCATTTCTGTATGCCAACAGCAAATACTTTGCAAGAGAAACCAAAAAAGAAACACCATTTACAATAGCTAAAAATAAAATAAAGTATCCAGGAATAAATAACCAAAAACTTGAAAGATTTCTACAATGAAAACTGTAAAACATTGATGAAATAAATTGAAGCAGATACCAAAAAATTGAAAGATATTTCATATTCGTAGATTGGAAAAATCTATATTGTTACAAAGTCCATACTACCCAAAGCCATCTACAATTCCTATCAAAACACTGATGACATTCTTCAGAGAAATAGAAAAAATAATCCTAAAATTTATATGGAACTACAAAAGACCCAGAATAACCAAAGCTATGCTAAGCAAAAATACCTACACTGGGGGAATCATATTACTTGACTTCAAATTATACTGCAGAGCCATAGTAACCAAAACAGCATGATACTGGCATATAAATAGACACATATACCAGGGGAACAGAATAGAGAACCCACAAACAAATTCACACACCTACAGTGAACTCATTTTTGACAAAGGTGCCAGGAACATAAACTGAGGAAAAGATAGTCTCTTCATTAAATGGTTCTGGGAAAACTGGATAGCCATATGCAGAAGAATTAAACTTGACCCATATCTCTTGCTATATACAAAAATCAAATCCAAATGGATTAAAGACTTAAATCTAAGACCTCTAACTATGAAACTACTACAAGAAAACATTGGAGAAACTATCCTGGGCAAAGACGTATTGACCAATGCCCCAAAGGCACAAGCAATCAAACCAAAAAATGGACAAATGGGATCATAGCAAGTTAAAAAGTTTCTGCACAGCAAAGGAAACAATCAACAAAGTGATGAGACAACCCACAGATGGGGGAGAAATATTTGCAAACTACTCATCTGGCAAGGAATTAATAAACAGAATATATGAGGAGCTCAAACAACTCAATAGGAAAAAAAAATCTGATTAATAAATAGACAAGAGATTGGAATAGGCATTTATCAAAATAATATATACAAATGGCCTACCTTCAAGTGTTTGAAAATTATTTCCTGATATCATGTCCATTTACTTATGCAATACAGAGACTTTAATTACCTACTGTTTTCTTTGTACTACAGCAAATTTTTAAATTAGTTTGTAATAGACCACCAGGTTGGTGAAAATGTGAAGAAAAAGTTTTGAAAATTGTTTATTCTAAAAATAAACTTCAATTATATCTCTCCAGATATGATTGAGGTTTATCTCTGTTTTATTTCTATGTGTACAACTCAAAAAGTTTTGTTGACAAACCAGTCAAAGCTTCGAAATTGGGTAAATTGCTTAGAAGAAACTTATTTTCAGTTTCACAAGGAAGAAATTTTAAAACTTAAGCCTTTTTGCAATGTACAGATTACACCCTATTACCTTGGAGGCATGTATTTTGCCTGCATTAAAATCATGCAAAGGAACATGCTTTAAAAATCAATTTCACTGTGGACCTAAAGACCAGATACACTACCAAGTCCCATTTAAAATTGGCCTTAATTTAGAATTAATCTTCTCAAGAGCAGGTTGACTATTAAAAGACATGAAATGTTTGAGAGCTACATTTGTTTCAAACATTTTGGATAGCATGAAGGCATATTTTGAAAATACTAATTTCTTAGTATTTTCTTTCCCAAACTGAAGAAAATAATGGATCCAACCCTAAAAATTTTGCTTTGGGAATTTCTCACGGTCATTAAAATTTTGTATATTATCATAACTGCTTTATGTACCTCCCAAAGCAGTGTAACCAGTGCCTTAGTAGGAACTTTTAATGGACCATGAAACAATTTTTATTCCCACATTTATTTTTGTGAAAAGTTTAGTCCTTCATAATTCATATTTCTTGAGTTCTTTCTGAGAGTCAGCAAAATATTTAAAAAGATTCTTTAAAAATAGATTTTTTTCTCTTAAATATCCAAACTAACCAAGAAGGATTTTAAATTGACATTTGTGTTGTTAGGATAGTTTGACAATGTAATTAGTGAAGTCAGATGGCCTGGAGAAAACCAAATGAAAAAATAATGTGATCATATATAAATTTTTCTCTAAGGTGTCCAGTTCTGTATATCTCAGAAGTATTCTTTTAATTGTAGCTGCCAAAAGGAATTATTATAATTGGCTAGATTCGTTTTATATGGCCGTGAACATTTTAAAATATTAAGGCTAGATTTTGAGGTGGAAATTTTTGCCTTATATTTTTAGCAAAAAGAAAGAATTATATTTTATTTCTCTTCAGGACAAAGTTACATTGCCAATTAGTATTTTTCAATAGGCATTATCATTTTGGTGGATCTGCCAAGCAATATTTTATTTCTTAAAATATGATTTTCTCTTATTCTGCCCTTGACGGTTGATGTGTACATGAGGGGGTAAATTGCATTTATTATTCATTTTCCAAATGTGTATTCTGAAAGTACTGATCTTTTGATACTCTCTGCAATGAAAGTTTTCCTTGAGCAAATAGTTTTGAATATATATATCATTTTCATATCTTGGAAAGGATCAGTATATGGTGGCATTTAATCGTATGTGAGTTCCTTGGTAATGAAAACATGAATTTTAATTCTACTTATGTCTCTAGTTATGTTAGTCTTAGATCTAAGTCATTTCATTTCTCTTGATGTCATTTCTTCATGTGTGTATTGAGGATGCTGAATCAGATGACTGTCTAAGGGCTCTGGTCCTTGACTTGTGTAATCATTTTATTCTAGATACAATTTAAGTTGTAACTCTGTGCTCTTTGAAGTGCATAAACACTGTCAACATAAAAAATGAGACTTGAAAGTGGTATCCATTACAGTGTTTGCAAAGATTTCCCCTTGAATAAAAGGGCAGAAAATAGAGCCAACAGCTTGTGGACTAGGAAGATTTTGTGAAGAATAGGAAAAATTAGTTAATTTCAGAAATGGCAGAAAACGTACAACTCTAGGCTATGAAAGAAAATAAGCCATCTGGTATTATGGCACTGCATGATTTCAGTCAACCAAAATTCTGTTAATGTAGAAAATGGTAATTGCATATTTGGTGAAAATGTTTCCATTCCTAAGGCGTTAGTTACCTCTATAATAAAGCCAACATTATGACTTTAGCTGTTGTCAGTTTTCAAATTAATATTTCTTTGATCCAGTAGCAACCTAATTTTTTATCAAAACTCAAGACACAGAGGAATGGAAACTTTAATGTACAGGGATACGTAATGAATTTTATATTTGCAACATTTATTTCACTGCAAATAAGATGCTCATTATGTTAATCATGTTGCAGCTTTTCTGTTTGTAGCTCATATGGTTTGGCTGTGTCCCCACCCAAATCTGATCTTGAATTATAGTCCCCATAATCCCCACGTCACAGGAGGGTCCTGGTAGGAGGTAATTGAATCATGGGGACAGTTATCCCCATACTGTTCTCATGATAACAAGTGAGTTCTCAAGAGATCTGATGGTTTTATAAGGGGTTTTTCCCCCTTTGCTTGACACTTCTCCTTCCTGCTGCCATGTGAATAAGGATGTGTTTGCTTTTCCTTCCACCGTGATGGTAAATTTCATGGGGCCTCTCCAGCCCTGTGGAACTCTGGGTCAATTAAACCTCTTTCCTTTATAAATTACCCAGTCTTGGGCAGTTCTTTATAGCAGCATGAGAACAAACTAATACAGTAGTCTTAGCCTTTCACACAATTTGAACAGAAAATTTGATTCAAGCTTCACTATTTTTGTAGTTCAGACTCTATGCAATCTACACAAATACAACACTGCTACAGTATATTAGTTTTGCACTCAATATGAGATTTACTGGGGTAATTTGAATTATACATCAAGAAGAATTGAATCTTTTTGGCATATTTTGTAACATTTTTTAAAATTAGCATTATTCAAAGAGGTATTGGTTTATTAATTTGACACCACAGTCTACATTGATTTTATTTTTTTCATACTGATTCTGCCATATCCTGTGACCTTCGGTATAAAGTACTGTGTGGTTTTGCATAAGCAAATGAGAAACTTGTTCTCAAAAGTTAGCCTATATCATGGTGGCATATGCTAGTCCATGCTATAGGTGGCATAGGCCTGTAGTCCTAGCTGTGGTGGGATGATTGCTAGAGCCCAGGAATTTGGGGTTATACTGAACTATGATCTTTCCACTGTATTCCTGCCTGGGCTACAGAGTGAGAACCCGTCTTTAGAAGAAAAAAAATAGCCCGTAAGAACAGGACACACGTTAGTTTTCAGGTGAATTGAATCTTGACTGACCAGATTTTATTTGTATTAGGAAGCATAACAAACATTGTAATTAACTGAATTAAGGAGGAGACATATGCATATGCATAGTCATAAATACTTACATACAATATTATATTTCAGTTGACTCTAGTAGTAAAGATATCTGATTATTTCTGAACAAATGTCTTTGAAAATGTTTTCACTTCTTATTTATTCCAAGAAAAGATACTTTTATTTTAAAATGGCTTCATTAAAAGAGCTTTATTACATGACTTTAAAATTTATGCATAATTAAAGTGCAAGTGTTACTTCTTTATTGAAGTAAATGGCAATTATAGATTGATGCATGGTGCTTGATCAACAGACGTTATGCCAACACTGTGAATTTTATGGTGAGTTCTATTGACCTTTAAGCTCTTCAAACATCATCTAGTTATTTGGAATTCTCATTTACATTTAGCCAGATATTTCTAGTTCATATTTAGTACTTAAAGTTTGTTTTAGGATTATAAAGGAGATATTAAAATATGCGTGTATGTGATAACATAGCATGTTTTGGTATTGTTCTCATGATAAATTGTAGTAATATTTATGAAACTCAAACAGGATATTTTTTTTCTTTAAAATGTATGTTTTCTTAATTTTGTAGTAAAAGAAGCCTAGTTATTTCTATTGTTTTAATTTACTAATTAAAATATTTGCTAGTCATTAATTCAGAAAACACTGTTAAAAAACTCAATTATACTCAAAGTAAGAATTTATGCAAACATAATTTTTTATTAGTATTGAATTTGTGTAAGTAAAAATAATGATGCCTCAACTATTGTTTTAAAATTTATTAACAAATAAATTTAATCACAGAATATTTAATAGCCTAAAAACAATCTTCTGGTTAAAAACAAACTTAACTTGTGAGATATATTCATCTTCTATATTATACAAATTATGTTTTAAGTTACACGTTAGTCATATTATATACCTAGTCATTCATAATATAAAATTTGGTTGGATTAATTATTTTAAAAATTAGTTTGAGTCATAATGATTCACATAGACTATAGTATTTTAGATGACAAGGGCTATGCTGATCTGTTTACTACAAACATCTTGGGCAGTGTTGATGCTTTAAAAATGTCAATGATAAACTTTTAAACCTTAATTAAAAATTACTCTGAGATTTAGAGATACATTTCAAGATGGGCCTTTAGCTTATGCAAAAAAGTCAATAATTATAATGATAAATAATAATTATAATGTATTTCTTAGTGGTTGTTAGCATATAACATATATGTGTGTATGTATATATATACATATGTGTGTATATATGTATGTATATGTATATACATATGTACATATATATGTATATACATATGCATGTATATGTATATACATATGTATGTATATGTGTATATATATGTATGTATATGTGTGTGTATATATACACACACATACATATATATATATATATAAACTGCCTTACAGTGGGAAAATGGTTCCTTTTCTGGGCCATTTCTCATGTGGTGAATTCGAGAAATTCTTCACATTCAGTCTTAAAAGTTTTATGCTGAATATGCTTATTGTTCTGAATTTTAAGGAAAAGTAACCAATATTTGACTTTGGTGGTTTATAAACCAATTTTCACTTTTCAATTTGGAAACTAAAAGTCTTGAATAGGTTGTTAAAATGTGTTTGTTTTCTTTTTTATTGTTGTCTTGTCCCTTGTTTTGCTTCTTTTATTTGTACCTTCCATACTATTAGAAATAAGTCCAGACCCATTGCATTACTTATTTTTTTGACCTTTTTAGTTACCAAATTAGAAAGGATTTTTATCACTAAGCTCTAGACAACACTGAAATTGCAGTCTTTAAAAATGAAAAGCATGTGCATGATTACTTTTCTGTTTAAAGCAGTCTTTCTCTTTTTACTTCAGTATACTTGAAAACTCTACACTTAAATATTACGAGTTGATTATTAATTCTAATTAATAAAAAATTAGAGTGATTCTGTGTGTGTGTGTGTTTCTTATCATTGAAGTAGAATCCTCATTTAAAGGGTGGGGAGTTGCAAAATTCTATTTAGAAAATCAATCCTCCTGAAAGTGTCTTACAAAAGCACTATTTAAAAAAAATTTTGTGCTTCAGCTTGTATTACCATTAAATTACATTGCATACAGATGAAACACCTTGCAATGAGAAATAAATGTGCTGTTTGTCAATGACACTTACAAATATTGTACAATGCTCTTTTATTGATCCTTATTAGTGCATAGAAACATTACTTTCACCTCTATTTTTCTATTCTGCTTTATTACGTCCATCTAAGAATTTCATGTCTTCGGTTTTATAATATTCTAATTTTATTCAAAATAGATTTTTAACAAGTTCAAAATGTTTATCTTTACGCTTTCATTCATAATGCATATTATTAAATAATTCCTAAAATGCAGATGTGATTGGAAAATTATTTATTAACATGGGCTTTAAAATTTTGTAATGAATAAACTTGAGAGTCATCTGCCCAGATCAATACATATTTGGGTATTTGTAAACATACAATTATTTTGTTTAAAAAAGACTTTGCTACTTGTTCCAGGTCAAGCATGATTTCACAGTGTTTTGATGAAAGTCAATAGTGCAAGGCTTGAATTTATCTAGAAAATAATGACAATAATCTCTAATCCCTTATGTTCTAATTGTGAGAAATAATATAAAATTTTAGGTGAAGACAATGGTATTATAGAAAAAGTTTCTTAAACCATGATAAGAATAATTCTATTGGACCATTCTCATGCTAATGCCTGCTGATTTGGGTTTTTCCTATTACGATTTTATATATCAGAATTTGGAGACAGAGCAACCTGTTAAGTCAAAAGCAAAGTCTTTGCTTGCTCTACGCTTATAGTAAGAGGTTGCATGAAAGAAACTGGTATGTCAGTAGAGGACTGTACTTAGCCATCACAAGCGACGAAGCTAGAAAATCTACTGAGTTACCGCAAAATGTTAAGCTCAACAACACATTTCCTTTGTGGAAAGGACCAATCATTACTTCCCAGGAAGCCAACATATTGCATAGGTTTGGTTCAATTCTATAAAATTGTATTACAAAATACAAATATCAAGGAGCACCAGTCCTTGTCTATCTCAATTATCACATTCTTTGCAAAGTGAAGTAGAAAATATATTGCAATACCTTACAAATTTTATTTATTTAGGTATGCTAATATAATGTTGTAGAAATAAGAGAAAATATTTATTGTGTTTAACTTTATTAAAATTTCTTTTTAGCTTTCATTCCTGGACTAAAGAAAGGTACAGTAGAAATCCACACAAACCATCACCATGTTGCATGTTTCATTTTAAAATGAATTGCTGATTTGTGTTTAAGAACTGTTTACCTTTTTGCATCTCATAAAACATCAACTGTTTGCTTCAAACACATTTTTAATACATTTAAAATATCTGAAATCTAGGAAAGGCATTCAGTCAGTTGGATATATTATATATCTGAATGCTTTTTCTAAATTGTGTGTCATCAATGTTTAGATAGTAAAATAAATATGACTCTATAGTTATTTATTTGACTTAGTTACTTTCAAATTACCTATGAATTTAATTATTCATTTTTCTCCTGTGATAGTTAAAGCATTTTCAGTGTTTTGTTTGAGCAGCCATTAAAGATATAATTATACTTTTCTGGATTCTATTCCAATTTGATCTATAAACTGTATATGTTTTCTAAACATATACTAACAAAATTAAGTCCATTGTTTATGAACTTGTAAATAATATGTAATATGCATTTTCTTTTCCAAATTATAACACATGTATTACATGTAAACCTATGATAAGTTAAGGTTGTCAGACAAAATATTTCTAAAAACATGGAGTTCAAGCAGTCAGTTAAAAATATGTATATATATTTTGTGCTGATAAAATTTTAAAACGCTGCAGGATATATTGAATGTTCCAAATATATTTGCACTCATTGTGTATATGCACACATTTCTTTATTGTCCACTTTATATTTGGTGATGTTTCTGTCCTATTGTTCTACTGTTCTTTATAACAATAATTTATTTCACTCATACACTTTTATGTTAAACTGCAATGTATAATACATTGATGCTTTGATGAAATAGAAATAGCACTTAAAGAAAAAAATTTCCTGAAATCAGTCATAAACCTAAATTTTTATGTAAAGAAGAAACTTACCTTTAATCTTTAATTTAGATATATGAGCAATATTAACAACATACTTTATCAATTTTTGGTATTTTAAATGTGGTAGAATGTTGCTTTTGACTTTTTACATTGTGTTGGGATAGTTCTTCTTTTCTTCTATAATCAGTTCTAATGTCCATGATACATTTTTGACTATCGTCTAAATAATGAAATGTGATCTCATTTGTCCATCTTTGCTTTGGTTGCCTGTGCCTGTTGGGTAATGTTCAAAGAGTTTTTGCACACTCATATTTCCTGAGGAGTTTCCCCAAAGTGTTCTTCTAGTAATTTCATAGTTTGAAGTCTTAGAGTTAATTAAGTCTTTAATATACATTGATTTGATTTTTTGTGTATGGCAAAAGATAGGGATCCAGTTTCATTCTTCTGCATATGGATATCCAGTTTTCCAGGTAGCAATGATTGAAGAAATTGTCCTTTCCCTAATGTATTTTCTTGGAACATTTGTTGAAAATGAGTTTACTGTAGATGTATGAATTTATTTATGGGTTTTCTATTCTGTTCCGTTGGTCTATATGTCTATTTTTATGCTAGTACCATACTATTTTGGTTAGCATCACTCTGTAGTATAATTTGACATCAGGTGATGTGATTTCTCCAATGTAGTTTTTTTTTTTTTGCTTAGGATAGCTTTGGCTATTCTGGGTATTTTATGGTTCCATATAAGTTTTAGGATTTTTGTTTTTCAATTAATGTGAAGAGTGTCATGATTATTTTACATGGGTTTGCATTGAATCTGTAGATTACTTTGGGAGTGTGAGTATCTTAACAATATTTATTTTTCCACATACATGTAATATCTTTTCTTTTTTGTGTCTTCAATTTCTTTCATCAAAGTTTTATAGTGTTCATTGTAAAGATTCTCAATTCCTTGATTAATTTATCTTATTTTATTTGTAGCTATAGTAAATGGGATAAATTTCTTGATTCCTTAATGTTGGCACATAAACATGTTACTGATTTTTGTATGTTGATTTTGGATATGAAATCAACATTCAAAATTACTAAATTTGTTTATCAGTTCTAACCAATTTCTTGAGGACTCTTTAGGTTTTTCTAAATATAATACATATCATTAACAAACAAGAATAGTTTTACTTCTTCTATTTCAACTTGGATGTCCTTTATTTCTTTTTCTTGTCTGATTGCTCTAGCTAGGACTTCCAGTACTTTGTTGAATGGCATTGGTGACAGTGGTCATTCTTATCGTGTTCCAGATCTTAGAGAAAACTCTTTCTGTTTTTTCCCCATTCAGTATGAAACTAGCTGTGGGTTTGCTGTATATAGCCTTTATTATACTGAGGTATGTTCATCCTATACCCAATTCTTTGAGAATTTTTTTAATGAAGGAATGTTGAATTTATCAAGTAATTTTTCAGTATCAATTGAAATAATCATATGGGCTGGGCGCGGTGGCTCACGCCTGTAATCCCAGCGCTCTGGGAGGCCGAGACAGGCAGATCACGAGGTCAGGAGATCGAGACCATCCTGGCTAACATGGTGAAACCCTGTCTCTACTAAAAAATACAAAAAACTAGCCAGGCGAGGTGGCGGGCGCCCTGTAGCCCCAGCTACTCGGGAGGCTGAGGCAGGAAAATGGCGTAAACCCGGGAGGCGGAGATTGCAGTGAGCTGAGATCCAGCCACTGCACTCCAGCCTGGGGGACAGAGCGAGACTCCATCTCAAAAAGAAAAAAAAAGAAATAATCATATGATTTTTGTCTTTTATTCTATTGATATGATGAATCCCATGTATAGATTTGCATACATTGAGACATCCTTGCATCTCTAGGTTAGATCCCACTTAGTCATGATTAATGACGTTTTTAATGTGCTTTTGAATTCAGTTTGCTAGCATTTTGTTGAAGATTTTTGCATCAATATTAATCAGTGATATTGGCCTGTTTTCTTTTTCTGATGTGTTGTTGGTTTTGGTATCAGGGTAATATTAGCCTCATAGAATAAGTTTTGCAGTGTTCCCTCCTTCTCTATTTTCTAGAATAGTTTGAATAGAATTGGTATTAGTTCTTTCTTAAATATGTGTTAGAAGTCAGCAGTGAAGCCCTCTGGTCCTGAGTTTTTTTTCTGCTAGAAGATTGTTTTTTCTTTTTTTTTTTTTTTAACTTTTAAGTTCAGGGGTACAAGTGTAGGTTTGTTAATAGGTAAACTTGTGTCACGGGGGTTTGTTGCAGTTTGTTTCATCACCCAGGTTTTAAGCCTAGCACCCATTAGTTGTTTCTCCTGATCCTCTCTCCTCCCACCCTCCATCCTTCAAGAGACCCCAGTGTGTGGTGTTATCTTCTGTGTGTCCTTGTGTTCTCATAATTTAGCTCTCACTAATAAGTGAGAACATGTGGTATTTGGTTTTCTGGCCCTGTGTTATTTCAGTAAAAATAATGGCCTTCTGCTTGATTCATGTTCCTGCAAAGACATAATCTTGTTCTTTGTTATGGCTGCATAGTATTCCATGGTGTATATGTAGCACATATTCTTTAACCAGCCTATAATTGATTGACATTTAGGTTGATACCATATCTTTGCTATTGTGAGTAGTGCTGCAGTGAACATATGCATGCCTGTGTCTTCATAATATAATGATTTATATTCCTTTGGATATATTCCCAGTAATGGGATTGCTGGGTCAAATGGTATTTCTGTCTTTAGGTCTTTGAGTAATTGCCACACTGTCTTCCACAGTGGCTGAAATAATTTATACTCTGACCCCCAGAGGATAACTTTTCCTGTTTCTCTACAACCTCACCAGCATTTCTTACGATTTGACTTTTTAACTATAGCCATTCTGACTGGTGTGAGATAGTATCTCATTGTGGATTTGATTTGCATTTCTCTAACAATCAATGTTGCTGAGCTCTTTTCCTATGATTGTTGACCACATGTATGTCTTCTTTTTGAGAAGTATCTGTTCATGTATTTTGCCAACCTTTTATCAGAGTTGTTTTTTTCTTTGTACATTTTTTTTAAGTTCATTATAGATGCTGGATATTATACCTCTGTCAGACACATAGTTTGCAAAAAAATTATGTTATTCCATGGGTTCTTTGTTTACTCTGTTGATAGTTTATTTTGCTTTGCAGAAGCTGTTTCATTTAATTAGATCTCATTTGTCAATTTTTGCTTCTGTTGCAATTGCTTTTGGAATTTTTGTTATGAAACTTTTGCCAGTGCCTGTGTCCTGAATGGTATTACCTAGGTTGTCTTCCAGGAATTTTATAGTTTTGGGTTTTATGTTTAAGTCTTTAATCCATCTTGAGTTTATTTTTGTATATAGTGTAAGGAAGGGGCCCAGCTTCAATCTTCTGCCTATGCCAGTTATGTCAACACCGTTTATTGAATAGAAATTGAATAGAAAATCCTTTCCTCAGAGCGAGTTGTGGGTGTGTGGTCTTATTTCTGGGTTCTCTATTCTATTCCATTTGTCTATGTGTCTGTTCCTGTACCAGTGCCATGCCATTCTGGTTACTATAATCCTGTGGTATAGTATAGTTTGAAGTCAGGTAGCATGATGCCTCCGGCTTTGTTCATTTTGTTTATGATTACCTTGGCTATGAGGGCCATTTTTTGGTACCATATAAATTTTAAAATAGTTTCTTAAAATTTTATTTCTGTAAAGAATATCACTGATAATTTAGTAGGAATAGCATTGAATGTATAAATTGTTTTGGGCAGGATGACCATTTTAATGATATTGATTATTTCTATCTATGAGCATAAAATGTTTTTCCATTTATTTGTGTCATCTCTGATTTCTTTGAGCGGTGGCTTGTAGTTCTCCTTGTAGAGACTTTTCACCTCCCTGGTTAGCTGTATTCCAAGGTATTGTATTCTTTTTGTGGCAAGTGTAAATAGGCATTTGTCTGTGGCTCTCAGCTTTACTGTTGTTGATGTGTAGGAATGCCAGCAATTTTTGCACATTGATTTTGTGTCCTGAGACTTTGGTGAAGTTGCTTAACAGCTTCAGAAGCTTCGGGGCTGACAAAATGTTTTGTTTTGTTTTGTTTTTAGATATAGGGTCATGTCATCTGCAAACAGAGATAGTTTGACTTCCACTATGCTGGAAGATTTTTATTATGGCTTTGAGCTCATTATTTGTTATGGATTTGTTCAGGTTTTGGATTTCTTAATAGTTTAAACTTGATAGGCTGTATGTGTCTAAGATTTGTCAGTTTCTTCTAGATTTTTCCATTTATTGGCATATAGTTGCTAATAATGGCCACTAATCATCTTTTGAATTCCTGTGGTATCAGTTGTAATGTCTCCTTTTACATCTCTGGTTTTATTCAGGTCTTCTCTCTTTTCTCTTAGTCTGGCTAAAGGCTTGTCAATTTTGTTTAACTTTAAACAGAATTACTTTTTAGTTCATTGATCTTTTGTATTGATTTCTTTGTTTTTATTTCATTGATTTATCTTCTATTATTATTATTTTTCTTCTACTAATGTTGGATTTTGTTTGCTCTTGCTTTGCCTGTTGTTTGAGATGCATCATTAGGTTGTTTACTTGAAGTTTTTCTCATTTTTTAGTGTAGGCACTTAGAGCTGTAAACTTCCCTCTAAGTACTGCTATTGCTATATCCCATAGGGTTCAGTATGGTGTGTGTCCATTATAATTTGTTTCAAGAATTTTTTCAATTTTCTTTTTAATTTCTGCATTAACACACTGATCATTAAGCAGCATGTTGTTTAATTTCTCTGTGAATGTATAGTTTCCAAAATTTCTCTTGTAATTAATTTCTAGTTTTATTCCATTGTGGTCAGAGAAGATGCTTGATAATTTTTGATCTTTTTGAATGTTTTAACAATTGTTTTTTGAACTAACATGTGGCCTTTCCTTGAGAATGATCTATTTGCTGAGGAGAAAAATCTGTATTCTGCAGCAGAAGGGTGAAATTTTCTGTAACTATTAGGTTTCTTTGTTCTATAGGGAGGATTAAGTTCAATTTTTTTTTTTTTTTTTCTCTTGTTGTTGTTGATCTTCCGTCTGAAAGGTCCAGTGCTGAAAGTGTGGTGTTGAAGTCTCCACCTATTATTGTATTGGGGCCTATCTCTATCTGTAGCTCAATAAAATTTGCTGTATATATCTAAGTGTTGTAGTGATGAGTACATATATATTTACAATTGTTGAATCCTTTTCCTGAATTGATCCATTTATCATTATATAGTGACTTTCTTTGTCTCATAGTTTTTATCTTGAAATATAATTTGTCTGATATAAGTCTAGCTACTACCACTCTTTTTTAGTTTTTATTGGCATGAAATATCTTTTACCATCTGTTTGTTTGCAATCTATGAGTGTGTTTAAATGTGAAGTATGTTTCTTGTAGGCAATAGATTATACAGTTTTTTTAATCTGTTAATCCACTCTGTGCCTTTTGATTGGAGAGTTTAGTTGTTTTTACATTAAATGTTATCATTAACAAATAAGGGCTTATTCTTGCCGTATTGTTATTTGTTTTCTGTTCATTTTGTGGCCTTCTCTTCCTTCTTTCCTTCCTTTTTTCTTTCTTTTAGTTAAGATGATTTTCTCTGGTGATACAATTTAGTTTTTTTCTTTTTAATTTTTTTGCCAATCGGTTATCTGTTTTTTGATTTGAGGTTACATGAAAGTTGCAAATACTATCTTATAACCAATTATTTTAAGCTAATAATAATAATTTAACACTGTTTGTACAAACAAACATAACAACATAAAGAAACTCATAAATACTCTACATTTTATTCCCCTACTTTTTAATCTTTTGCTGTTTTTATTTATATATCATTGTACTGTCTAGGTCTTGAAAAGTTGTAGTTATTATTTTTTATTGTTTCCTGTTTTAATATTTCTACTTATGATAAGAATAGTTTACACACCACAGTTACAGTGTGATAATATTCTGTATTTTTTGTGTTACTATTGCCAGTGAGTTTTGTACCTTTGTATGAATTCTTGTTTCTCATTAATATTCTATTATTTTTAATTGAGGTACTCTCTTTAGCATTTCTTGAAGGACAGGTCTGGTGTTGTTAAAATCCTTCAGCTTTCATTTTTTTGGGGGAAGTCTTTATTTCTCCTTCATGTTTACAAGATATTTTCACCAGATATGCTATTATAGGGTGAAAGCATTTTGGGCTTAGTTTGCTCTTGCTTCTGTAGTTTTCTTTAGTTGTGATGGTAGGTGGTTCAATTGAGATTTTTCTTTTAACTTTTAGATGTGGGCATTTAGTGCTATAAATTTCCATTTTAACACTCCCTTAGTTGTGTCCCA
Organism: Piliocolobus tephrosceles; assembly: GCF_002776525.5. Lineage (NCBI taxonomy): Eukaryota > Metazoa > Chordata > Mammalia > Primates > Cercopithecidae > Piliocolobus > Piliocolobus tephrosceles. The sequence continues at coordinate 61,404,996 of NC_045445.1, read as the reverse complement.
GAGATTTTGGTATATTGTATCTGTGTTCTTATGAGTTTCAAATAACTTCTTGATGTCTGCCTCAATTTCATTATTTACCCAAAAGTCATTCATGACATGAACAAATTATATAATTTCCATTTAATTCTATGATTTTGAGCAATTTTCTTAGTCTTGCTTCCTAATTTGATAGTGCAGTGATCTGAGGGAGTGATTTTTATTATTTCAGTTATTTCACATTTGCTGAGGAGTGTTTTGTGTCCCATTATGTGATCAATTTTAGAGTATATGCTGAGTGGCATTGAGAATAATGTACATTCTGTGGTATTTGGGTAGAGATTTCTGTAAACGTATATTAAGTACATTTGATCCAGTGTTGAGTTTAGTTCCTAAATATCTTTGTGAATTATCTGCCTAATAATGTCAGTGGGTGTTGAAATCTCCCACTATTATTTTGTGGGAGTCTAAGTCTCTTTGATGGTCTCTAAAAACTTGTTTTATGAATCTGGGTGCTAATGTGTTGGGTGCATATATATTTAGGACAGTAAGGTCTTCTTGTTGAATTGAACCCTTTACCATTATGTGATGCCCATCTTTGTCTTTTTGCTATATTTGTTGGTTTAAAATTAGGATTGAAATCCTTGCTTTTTTGTTTTCCATTTGTTTGTTTATTTTTTCTATCCCTTTATTTTGAGCTCATGGGTGTCACTGCATGTGAGATGTGTCTCTCGAAGACAACATAACAGTGGGTCTTGGTTCTTTATGCAACTTATCACTCTGTGCCTTCTAATTGAGGGCATTTAGCTTGTTTACATTCAAGGTTAGTACTGATATGTATGGATTTGATTCTATCATCATCATGTTAGCTGGTTATTTTGCAGGCTTGTTTGTGTGGTTCTTTATAGTGTCCCTGGTCTGTGTAATTCAGTATGTTTTTGTAGTGGCTGGTAACTGCCTTTCCTTTCCACATTTAGTGCTTCCATCAGAAGCTCTTGTAAGGCAGGTCGGTTGGTAATGAATTCCCTCAGCATTTGCTTGTCTGAAAATAATGTCATTTCTCCTTCACTTAGGAAGCTTAGTTTGGCCAGATATGAAACTCTGGGTTGAAATTTTGTTAAGAATATTGAATATAGGCCCCCGATCTTTTCTGGCTTGTAAGGTTTCTGTTGAGAGGTCTGCTGTTAGTATGATGGAGTTCTTTTTTTTAGGTGACCTGAC
>NC_045445.1:61340168-61403399 GCF_002776525.5 Piliocolobus tephrosceles | reverse complement strand
TCTGAATTTGATTCTTGGCCTGTATAACTAGGTCAAGGAAGTGACCATGGAAGTTGCTTACATTCTCCTCATCTTTTTCAGTGATAACAATGCTTCATAGATTTGTTCTCTTTTCATAATTCCATATTTTTTGGAGGTTTTATTTATTCCTTTTAATTCTTTTTTCCCTATTCTTGTCTAACTGTGTTATTTTAGAAAGCTGACCATCATGCTCTGAGATTCATTCCATAGCTTGGTCAGTTCTACTATTCATACTTGTGATTGCATTATGAAATTTTTGTAGTTTGTTTTTCAGCTCTATGAGCTCAGTATATTATTTTCTATAAATACTTATTTTGTTTGTTAGTTGTTATGTCATTTTATTGTGATTCTTAGCTTCCTTGAATTGGATTTCAATGTACTCCTGCATCTCAATGATCTTAGTTTCTATTCATATTCTGAATTCAATTTCTGTCATGTCAGCTATTTCAGCCCAGTGAAGAACTGTTGCTAGAGAGCTAGTGTGGTCATTTGGAGGAAAGAAGACAGACTTTCTGGCTTTTAGAGTTGTCAGAGTTTTTGCACTGTTCTTTCTTGTCTTTGTGGGCTGATGTTCCTTTAGTCTTCGAATTTGCTGTTTTGTGAGCTTCTTCTTTTTTTTTTTTAATCCTATTAGATGACCTTGAGGGTTTGGTTGTGGTACAAGCTTGGTTCAGTCAACTGGGTTCATTTCTGGAAGAATTTAGGGGGCCAAGGTTCCACTCCTAACTTCTATACTGCATGCTATAACTCTGGGAGACTGGTATTGGGCCCTGACTGTTCTCTGGCTCCTCAAAGTTAGGAACCCGATGTGCCAGGGAGGCCAAAATGCTCCCAGACTACTGATCACTAAACTTTGATGGCTGGTGCCAGTCAAAACATTTGGTAGGTCAGTGGCAGCAGGATCTGTCCTTGTTTGCATATGCCAGCAGCAGTGACAGCAGCAGCACTGTGTGGTACATGCATGTTTGCTGTGGCAGGGTGCTAGTGGATATTGGGGTACTGGTCTCCCTGCAGACATTCACAGCAGTGACAGAGGCAGCATGGCTCTCTAGGATGGGGATCCCCTCTGGCAACTATGCATGTGGTCATGCTAGTGGTGGTTTTAGTGCAAGGGCTGGATGCTGTCAGGTGCAGGTCTTTGTGCACCCTCTGTGTGCACTCATGCAGGCAGAGGTCCCCACTCAGGGAGTGGGAGAGTCTGCTGTTCTCTGTTCCTGGTTTCACTCTGACAACAACATTGGCACAGGGGCAGGTGCCTGGTAAAGGTGGGGCTGGTGGGCTCTGTTCCCACCAAGGCTCTGACTGCAATGACGGTGCAGTGGGGAGAGAGGAGGCAGAGTGAACTCATGCTGGCAGCAGTGGAAGGGCAGGGTACACACACACACACACCCCACACACACATCCCACACACACTGAGGGAACAGGGAATGCAAAAGCCACGTTACACACACTCACCAGCAAGGCAATATGAGGAGTGACCGTGGACCTGGGGGTAGACGTAGTTGGGGGAGGGAGGGTGTGGGCTAGTGCATGGCCATGGGCTCTGCTCTGCTGGAGCTCTCTGCCAGTGTAGTGCAGTCCACCAGTGCAGGAGCTATGATGTGAGTCCACAGGGCAACAGAGGTTGCACTGCAAGGAGGTAGAGTCAGGCTGGGCCTCCGGGACAGGCCAGTAGACCAAGGGGTGCACAGGTTGCACCATCCCCTTCTGATGGGCCTGCCGAGTTCAGGTCTGACAGTTCCACTAGGGATAAATTATCCTATTAAAGCAAGTCAAGCCTGGGGTGTGAGAGTCTCTGACCATGCTCTGCTACAGATGCTCCCGCACCAAACCCTCTGTGCTCCCCACTGGATAAAATACTGCCCCTACCACTTCTCTAAGCAGCTGTGTCTGCCAATGCAAGCGTCTGTGGTGGTCAAATTGTTTCCTACTGCTGGGATTCTAGAAGTCCATGGTGAGAGCTAATTGCTCCTTACCAGTTCAACTTACATGTTCCGTAAGAGTTACTGGGGGCCAGGAACGAGTCCTGCTGCACAGTAGCCCCTTGCAGTATTCCCAGCTTCCTCCCACTTCAGCCCATTTTTATCTTCCCTTTGTCCACTCTCAGTACCTTTCCTCTGAAGATATGTTAGGAGTGCAGCAGCTGTCAGGATCCCTCAGTGGCAGCCGTTCCACCTGGCTGCTTCTAGTTGGCCATCTTGCTCAGCTCCAATCATTTAACCTCTTAAAGTCCGTTTACTCATTTGTAAAATATAAATACCAATAGCAACTATTGCAAAGAATTTAGCAGTGCCCCTTAGACACTGTAGATGTTAAATGTTATGATAATATAATAATAGCATTCTTATTTTTCCATTATTATTATTTTTTTTTTTTCTAAATGGAACTTTTAGTGGATATACACTTAGCTTTTAGGCAAAATCAATTTCATTTTGTTTTTATTTCAAATATAAATAAAAGAGGTACTGCTTGTTTTCATTAACCCGTGAAATATTTTTCTATGAATTAAAAAATAAAGCTGTGTGCATAATTCTGTTCTTTTATCATTATTAGTATTTTCAGCCACTTACATCTTAAGAAACAGAGGAGATAATTCTTTTTACGAGTTTATCAAATTATCTTGTAATTGTTAAATACACCTTGAAGTCTCCATTCCCATAACTAAATCTGGTTTGTCTTTAACCTTTAATTAAGCTAACCTCTCTGTTTAGTAATGTCTGACTGTAAAGATGATAAGCCAGGTACCAATGTTTAACTTGCATTTTTTAGCATATTTTAAAACTTCAGCGAAGTCTTGATGTAAATGAATAGAAGTATGTATATCAGTCTATGGTTATAGTATCTGTTACCCACACATGTCTCATTAAAATCATTGGGAACATTTGTCCTTTATTTTGTATTTCACTTAGTCTTCAAAGTTTTATGTATAGACTCCTTATAAATAGTTTAAATCAGATTGTTAGTAATAAAGAAGAATATCACTTTAAGAATCTGACAGCAATATTTGTGTTTTAACATCCATGAGAACAGTAGATTTTGTCTAACTAAGTATCTGACACCAAACATTAAACATAACATTTCCTTTCTAATCTTATTCTTTGATATATTTTAGTGTATGAGGTATTTCAAGTAAAGATGTGAAACATGTAAATTAATTGTCTTTTTTATCCCTCAGAGATAACCAAGGTATTTATTAAATTCCCTGAAGCCGTATGACAAAACATACAGCTAAACTCAACCTAAATTATCTGGCTCTTGTAAGCTTTATATTTGACATCATGATAATCCACATTTTGTTCTTTTACAAAAGTGATGCAATGAATTTATAAATTAACACAGAGATATTGATTACAATAATTTCATAAAGACAAAGAGAAACCTCACAATTGTGACACCGGGCTTGTTTGACATTCCTCGTACCTAAACATTTTACTACCTTTTACACTATAGCCAGAGGTAGTGAAGTATTACTGGAAAAATGGTATTTTCTGCATGCATTGGAATTTGAATTATTCCTGAAAGATAGTTCTTGCACTGGGTAATGTTCCTCGTGTTGTCACTTGGTGAACAGACTGTACCCTGGCATAGGAAAATTTGTTAGCTTTTTCACATGTGACACAGGTGTTGCTTTTAATGATGCATTTAAATAATTTTGCATAGAAAGGTAAGATGAGATTACATAAAAAGAAAAATAGTTATTCCAGACTATAATATATGGCCGTGCAGTTAGTTTATGAAGGCTCAAGAGACTGGAGAGCCAATAATACACTCTGAATAAGGTCTACGATCTTTCACTTATGAGGAATTTATACCTGCTTTTCATAAATTATGTATTGATGTATTGTAAATTATGTACTTCATTTTCTTTATAAAATTATGTCCAATGTTTTGCTAAAGTTCATTATACAAATTCCAAAACAAATAATATTGTTTATTTTAGATTTGGTACTTTCATGATGCCATTCGTTTAACATAAATATGTTTCATCATGAAAGAATATGAGAAGAAAAATGACTTTGCCATAGATATATTTTGTTCTAATATCAAAAGTTGCATTTTATTATTTCTAATTTTACTACTGGAATTAGAATAATTCTGTTTGTTTCTGATTAATTGAGTCATTTGTAAATTGAAAGTGCAATAATCACATACGCTATACATCTAATATTATATAGTTAAACATTTTTATTTGGGAGCAACTTTAGATGTACAGAACATCTACAAAGGTAATACAGAGAGTTCTTATATACCCTTCCCTCCATTTCTTCTGATGTTACCATCTTACTGATGAAAACTAAGAAATTTAAACTGCTAAAAACAATTAGCTAAACTACAGACATTATCAGATAAAACAAATTTTTCCAAAAATGTTCCTTTTTTGTTCCAGAATCCAATCCAGGATAACACATAGCATTTAGATATCATGTCTCCTTTGTCTTTCCTAATCTGTGACAATTTCTCATGAACTTGACATTTTCAAAGAGTACTGGTCAGAAATTTGCTAGAATGTCCCTCAATTTGGGTTTATCTGATGTTTGCTCACAATTTGACTGTGGAAATGCCTTTCTTGCCACATTATATCAGGAGACGGGTAATATCCATATGACATCACTGGTGATCTTATCTTTAAAGTCTTAGTTAATGTAATTTCTGCCAGGTATCTCCACTGCAAAGTTGCCATTTTCCCCTTTCCTTTCTTTATTCTTTGGAAGCAAGTTTCTAAGTGTGATTCATAGATGATAGATGTTAGAAGCTTCATTGAGACACACTTCATATACCATAAAACTTATCCATTTAAAGTAAATTCAGTGGTTAATGGTATTTTCACAGCTATGCAACCATCACTACAATCTAATTTTAGAACATTTTTGTAACCCCAAAAAGAAGCCCTATGCCCATTAGTGGCTACCCCCAATTTCTATACTCCCTTGACCTACTGCTGTGGCAACTATTAATCTACCTTCTATTATGTATTGATTTACCTATTCTTGACATTTCATATAAATAAAATTATTTATTTGGAGCCTTTTGTGACTGTCTTCCTTCACTTAGCACAATGCTTTCAAGGTTCCTCCCTGTTGTAGCAGGTATCAGTACTTAATTCTTTTTTCTTTATAATTTGATTAAAAAATAGCATAACCTTTACTAATCTAGTCATTTTAAGTGTACAGTTCATTATTATTTTGGTTGCTGAATAATACTGAACTTACACTTATCTCATTGTGTGGATACATCATATCTAATTTAGCCATGGTCAATAAATAGATATTTGGGTTTATTTTCCCACTTTTGGCTGTTATGAATAACACTGGTGTCAGCAATTGTGCATAAGTTCTTGTGTGAACATATGTTTTCAACTCTCTTTGGTATATACTTAGCAATGGAATTACTGGATCATATGGTAACTCTGTTTAACTACTTGAGGAACGACCAAACTATTTTTCAAAGGAACTGCATGATTTTAAGTTCCCACCAGCACTGCATAAGGGTTCCTGTTGCTCTATATCCTAACTAATAATATACAGAATCTACAAGGAACTCAAACAAATTAGCAGGAAAAAAAAAAAAATCTCATCAAGTAGCCGGCTAAGGACCTGAATAGACAAATCTCAAAAGAAGATATACAAATGGACAATAAACATATGAAGAAAATGCTCAACATCACTAATTATCAGGGACATGAAAATCAAAACCACAATGCAATACCAACTTATTCTGGCAAGCATGGCCATAATGAAAAAATAAAAAATTAATAGATGTTGGCATGGATGTGGTGAAAAGGGAACGCTTTTACACTGTTGAAGGGAATGTAAATTAGTACAACCACTTTGAGAAACAGTATGGAGATTCCTTAAAGAACTAAAAGTAGATCTACCATTTGATCCTTAAAGAACTAAAAGTAGATCTACCATTTGATCCAGCAATCCCACTACTGGGTATCTACCCAGAGGAAAAGAAGTCATTACATGAAAAGGATACTTGCACATGCATGTTTATAGCAGCACAATTCACAATTGTGAAAATATGGAACCAGCCTAAATGCCCACCGAACAATGAGTTAATAAAGAAAACCTCTGTGTGTGTGTGTGTGTGTGTGTGTGTATGTGTATATATATATACACATACACACACACATATATATATATGCTGGATCAAATGGTAGATCTACTTTTAGTAGTGTGTATACACACACACACACCATGGAATACTACTCAGGCAAAAAAGGAACAAAATAATGGCATTTGCAGCAGCCTGGATGGAATTGGAGACCATTATTCTAAGTGAAGTAACTCAGCAATTGAAAATCAAGCCTCGTATGTTCTCACTCATAAGTGGGAGCTAAGCTATGAGGATGCAAAGACATAAGAATGATACAATGGACTTTGGGGACTTGGGGGAAAGGGTAGAAGAGGGGTGAGAAATAAAAGGCTACACATTGAGTACAATGTACACTGCTTGGGTGATAGGTGCACCAAAATCTCAGAAATCACCACTAAAGAGCTTATTCATGTAAAATATATATATATTTTTAGTGTGATTGCTATATAAAATGAGGAGGGAACATATAAAGGATGAGTATAATTTAAGACTTTGGATGAATGCTCTTGAATTGTATTAAAACTGATTTCCATCAAAGACCAATATAAATTATTGAAATTGTTTCTTGAAAAATTAAGCGTACATTTCATTTTTATATATTTATTAACATATATTTGCTTATATTTACATATAAAACTGGGACTAAGATTTTTCAAATAATAAGATTCCATAGTTATTTCATAATTAGTATACCAGCAAAAATTATAAATACTATAGGCAATCATATTTGGAGGAATCGTTCATTGTTTATCTGGCTCAAATTTTTAAGTATATTTAAATTCAAATTTTTCAGTATATTTAAAAAGATGTCTAGCATAAATATGTAACAGTGTATTTACCCCAGAAACTTTAGTGATTAATGGTAAGAATAATGACATAGGAAAAGATCAGGAAGGCTTCATCTATTATGTAAAAGTGTTCACATGTTTTTATACATCATAAGAAGCACATTTACAATGAAGAATAATTTGGCTTTTAATAATAAGAGAAGTGTTTATAATAATGTAACAGGATGACATAATTGCTCATCACAATTAGAAGCTATCTTTAAGGCTTGAAAGCACATGCAATCTATCTGAGTCGATCTATTATTTTTAGTAATCAATGAAATTTCAGTTACTTGTGATAATAAAGATAATATTATTTTTCTCTAAGATATAACCTTGCATAATAATAGAAAGATTGATGAAACGGTCAGTTATGTTAAACTTAGAAGAAACATTTCTTACTAGAAAAGAACATCTTGCAGTTCTCGAAACTCATTTTTTTCTGTCAACACAGCAAAAATTCAAAATACATAAAAAGCCTTATTATCCCATTAAATGTAGAGCTGAAAGCCTCTTCGGCCTGCCTATTGAATTAGCAAATACAAAATTGAGTACTTTGATTGATATCACCCTGCCAAAGATTCAGCCAAGAGAATTTGGGTACCTTTATTAAAGCTGGGTCGGACGGTGAGTCTGAGCATTAATTTTTTATGTAGTAGAACACAAGGTCAAAACTTGCCTTCTGGAACTGCCTTTCCTTGTGCTATAATAGATTATCAGATTGAAAAGTACTCTCAGAATACAGAACAGAGTATAAAGATTAAGTGCTAGCTATTTATACATCAAGGAACATGAAGTATTTTGATTGTTGTTATTATTATGTAACATAACTGTAACTCCCCCAAATACCCAAACAATAAGAAAATGTAAATTATCTATTTTAACTGTTAACTGGACGGTGGAGGTGAGTGAGATTCACTGATTGAATGATACAAAAGACATTATATTTAACATAGAAAGTGATAAATATTTTACAATCTTATTTATGAACACCTGCATTATGGTTGACAATGAAGGCTTTCATGAAAATAATCCTATATAACTATGTAAAATAATATGCAGGACACGCATGACCCTTATTTATTCCCCATTACTTTCTTATAGTTTGAAAGTCTAATAGCTTTGATTTCTTCATCTGAAAATGTGCAATAGTAATATGTTAGAACAAACATTTGTAAAACACTTATATCATAAATGCTCAATATATATTGGTTTCTCATTGCAATAAGTGACTGCAAAATCATTAAAAGTAAAAATCATGGACATATAATGCAAAGACATGACAAAGTAAATTGACTCTCACAAGTCACAATTTAAAATATCTATACACTTCTATTTTTAAATTTCTTTTTAGAATAAAATGTACTAACGCTATCCATTAGGCTCCAACTACAATTGCATCACAATTAATACTTGCTGTATCCATTCCATATCTTTCCAGAGGAGTTATTTTGCTTGCCAAATATTGATATAAGCAAATAAACTTGCCAAGTATTGCTGATTTTTGATTATCACTCACCCAATCAAGGCACAAATTGAGAACAACATTTTTAGCATATATTAAGCAGTGGTAAGATCATCATCTTGTCAGAGAAGGATTTTAGTATATCTTTTTAGGGATAATGCATTGCACTTTTCCAAGTGTCATATAATACTTTGTTAAATTTTAAATTGAAGTATTACATTGTGAAGCTACAGAATCCCATGATTATAGGTAAAGTGCTTTTCTTAGCAAAGCTTCTCTGACATGACAAATATACAGTTTTTTATGATCTCTGAGAAACATGCTTTTCTTTCTTTCTTTCTTTCTTTTTTTTTTTGTGAGACAGAGTTTTGTTCTGTTGTCTAGGCTAGAGTGCAATGGCGCGATCTCGGCTCACTGCATTCTCCGCCTCCTGGGTTCAAGCAATTCTCCTGCCTTGGCCTCCAGAGTAGATGGGATTACAGGCATGCACCACCACGCCTGGCTAATTTTTGTATTTTCAGTAGGATGGGGTTTCACCATGTTGGCCAGGGTGAACTCTGAAAAATATGCTTTCTACCTGTTTGTTTAACTTGAACTTGAAAACAAACACACACACAACTTCCCAATTGGATTAGACTATTAACACATCAGAAAGGATATAAGAAAGGACTGCAAAGATAGTACTTAATGTTTTTAATTTTTTGAACTTTACAAACTTAATACTGTCATCCTATTGTTCAGTTAACATCCCTGAATCCTAAATTTCTTCAGATTCTAAAACAAAAAGTTCCAGATGATTTTATATTACATTATTTACTTAATGGGACTTACATCCTCATTAAAAAATCAGTATGGTTGTTGTTAAATAATTCTTCCATTAGCAATTCTGAGCCTTTACTCTGTGTCAGGCCTTGTGGTAGGAGCTGGGCTTCAGAAATAAGTATACTGCAATCTGATTCTGGGAAATATTTAGATTCATAAATAGATAATTGTAACATAATATAGTAAGTGAAGATGGAGGTATAGAAAGGGTTTTTACCTCTGGAGAAATAAGAAGGGTATTTTCAATAGGTCTCTTAACTAAGAGACCTAACATTTTTGTCTGTAAATCCTTAATATTGGCGAACTAATAATGTGTACATACCACTGACAACAATACTTTATCCTTTGATGAATACCCTACAATGGTGTGATTGAATTCTGTATATCAGTAAAAGGTAGATATATACCAGATGGCGTCTCACTCTGTTGCCCAGCAGTGCAGTGGCACAGTCATGGCTCACTGTAGCCTAGAACTGCTGGACTCAAGTGATCCTCCTGCCTCAGCCTTCCCAGTAGCTGTGACTGTAGGCATGTGCCACCACTCCTGGACTTGGATAATGTTTTATTAGAATCATATAGCGTAATTATCTCTTTGGTTAACCTCCTAGCATCAGCAGCATCTTTGTGAAGTGAGAGCGCATCATCAGATTATAAGAAATGACAGGAGGACTCTATTCTTGGGAAAGTTTTTTTCAGTGTCTTGAGAATTAACAAATATTTATTTTTCTAGAATAACTTGAATGTAAGCTCACTAGAGTGTAGGCTCTATGATGGCAGCAGTCTTGTCTGAGTTGTTCACCTGTGTTTCTGTAGTTCCTTCAACAATATCTAGCACATAGAAGGTTTTTAATAAATATTCATTCAGCGAATTCCTACCTAATGTAGCAAACATTTGTCTCTTCCCTTAGTAACGTCTAATAATTGTTCTAGGTATCTTACAAATATATACAAGACCTGGACATAATAACTAAGGTAGAATTTTCAAGCTAATTAACTACTGGAAAACTCAAATTAGTAATTATATATATTTTTATTTTGTACCGATAAGTGTTATTATATATTTATATTTTTATCTATTAGACTCGGGCAAGCTTGAGGAAGTTGTTTGTATTCTAAATTCTGTATTCAAAATAGTTTCAATCTGGCCTGCAAAAAAAGCTGAATTAGTCTCATTATAAATACAACAAAACCCTTATTGCCAAGGAGAGGCATATACTATGCAAATTCTGATCTGAGGGAATTTCAGTTGTTTCAAAAGCCATGATATTTGGGTTCCTCTGGATTCTAGTATTACATAAACAGGAAGAGAGGCAAAAATAAGCAGGAGTGATACAAACCATTTTCAGGATGGCAATTTGAAATCACGTATTCCAGCTCAACTTTCCAGAAAGTGACACCTGCACCTCTGTGGGGGTGTTTTCATGCACAAGCTGAATTGTACCTGTTCCAAATGGCCAGATGCACCTATACCCTGAATGTGGGTATACACCCACATTTGCCAAGCATTTTAAAATATGCTCTTTAAAGCATAGTTTTGTATCCATTCTGATGACTTCTAGCCTGTAAACACAGGACCCATGTTAATTTAAATTTTAGCATCACAATAGAATGGCATTTTTAAAGTATAGTTATGATGGTATCATATTACCAGAAATCTAGATGTCAATAGGGTATTTCACTCACTTTTGACCTCTTCTGGTTTACTCCTATGCCTGAAAAAAGAAAACAAGGCATGAAGGTATATTTCTGGCACTATAGGTGGGTGAAAGGCACCCACTCTGAGCTCTGAGCCAAAATGTTTGCCACAGGCTTAAATAACTAATTAGGCTTGGGGAACACCATGGCTTCTTAGAGACATACACCTATAAACTCAGGCATACTTACACTTGCATGTTCATTTACCACAGAATTTACTTATCCTTTATCTCGTCTCTCATGATATTTCTGTATTTTTCTTCTTGGGCAGAGCCAAGTTTTATGAGTTTATTTGGTCATTTTCTGCATGTATTCCTACTCCTGCTTTTTTTTTTTCCTCTTCAGATCCTCATGCAGCTCAACTGAGGACATAATAATATATCTCTTCTTTCTCACTCCCTTCTGTTCTTACTATCAAAAATATTCCTAAACCATCTACCTCTCCACCCTTTTAATCACTTTTACCTATTTCATTTATGAAAATAACAGGAATCATGCCACAAAAATTATATATATATAAATTTTTATGTATACACATATATAAATGTATATCTATACACACACACACACACACACACACACATATATATATATATATATATATATATATATATATATATATATATATACTTTAAATTGCTAATGTTATCACATCAGCCACTTTACTAAACAACATAATCTTACTTGGACCCAACAAATAATTAATTCTGGTATGTTGTTTTTAACATCTATAATTCTATAACAATAATAACACTAAGAACAAAAACAACAATAATGACATAATAGATTTTACAAATAAAATTGATATTCAAGGCAGACAGATATAAAACAACTTTGTAAGCATAGTAAAGCAATATAACCCTTCTACTTGTACAAAAGCAGAAAAAAACTTTTCCCGATACATAAACATAATAGTTTATAACTGATGCTAGCAGAGGAAAGAATAGTCAATACATTCTTAGTACTTCTGATGCTAAGAACTTGCCCAAAAGAGATAGGAGAGATTCTCATCCTGAAAGAGTAATGAGAACATCAGAGTCAAATTAGTAGACAGGTAAGGACATGAATTATCTTTGGAGTAGTTCAACTAATTATATGATTTATAACAATAAAACTTAAAATATAATTTGTATTTCCTAAATTTCTACAGGTTTTTCCCTCCACATATCTTTATGTCGCATATTCTGTGCTATTTTTCCTCCTTGCATTTATTGCGATGAAGCTGTCAAGTTTATGTCAGAAATAGACATTTACAATGAACAAAACCTACATTGTGAATCTGGATGCAGGATGAAGTCATGCCCATCTAGGAAATAACATGCTACATTCCGTATTGATGATCCTGAAAGATCTAGGTATTTATAATGAACCTGTCATCAAAAGAACTTAAGCCAGATGTGAGAAAGACAGAGTCCAGAGACCATGGTTCTCTATGTAATACACAGAATGGAGATGGCATGAACAGTGACACTGAACTTTTGTGCCCTGTCTCACTACAATGCGTGCCCAGGAGAGCTTGTTCTAAGAGAAAGAAAGAAAGAGGGTATTTGGTCCTTGGGACATTTACTGAAATGACAACTAGAAGAACAACTGATGACAACTGTGAGTTTTGATGCAGATCTTAGGGAATCCTTAGCTGAGAATTTGACAGCTGAATGACTATAATTAACTACGAAAAGGTCAACTAGAGAAAACCAGGCACATACTTAGGGAGACTCTTATTAAGTTTGTCTTGTGGTATATTTTGTGATCTATTTTCATATGAACTGAAACAGGTCTAACTTTCAAAAGGAAGAAAGGGTTGAGTAAAATATGAATGACCATATTTTGTCTATTCATATTCATTTAAAAAATATGGCTTAACTGTTATTCCCAGAATCATAGTTCAAATTTCATTAAAGCAGTTTAAAAGGGAAAGAGGAGGAGAAAGACAGCAAGAAGAAAGAGAATGCATGCTACATAATAAATCACACTTTGAAAATTCCAAGGTCCCTCGTAAAATTATGAAGAAGTGAAATTGAGCAAGTATAGTGCATTCCTCCCTGTACTGCATTTCCAGAAGTATGTTGTATAGCCCTAACAGCTTTATACAAGAGATTTGGCTTGTTAATATCTTGTATTCAGTCTCTATTCTTAGTTGTATATTTATGTATTTATTTTTATTGTATATATTTAAGGTGTTCAACATGATGTTTTTGTACACATCTGCATAGTAAAAAGATCACTACAGTCAGACAAAAACGTTAACCTACCCATAAATACCACAGCTACCATTTTTTAAATAGTAAGAGCACTTAAAATCTATTCTCTTAGTAAACTTTTTGTATAATATACGGTAATATAAACTTTAGACCTCATGCTGTACATTATTAGAACTCTAGACCTATTCATCCTACATAGCTGCAACTTTTTACTCTGTGACCAATTTCTCCCCACTTTCTCCCCCTCTTTATCCTTGGTAACCACTGTTCTACTCTTTATTTCTATGTATTAACTTAGTTTTACATATCATATATAACTGAGATCATGCAGTATTTTTCTTTCTATGTTTGGCGTATTTCACATAGGATAATGTCCTCTAGACTCATCTCTGTTGTCACAAATGGTAGTACATCCTTTTTTAAGGCTGAATAATATTATGGAATATCAAGAAGTCCCAAATTATTTGTAGCACAAAAATATGGTTTGTGTTGGCAATAGCTGGCAGGAAACTCCCTGGTTTTGAATTTAATATAGGCGAATATGCACTAATTGGAAAACTGTAGTCTTTAATGGTGACAAGCCATACTCTTTCAAAGTTTACATTTTATCATCAAACTTACATTATCTTAGTTGCTTATAAGAACTACTGTGAGCTGTGATTAATTCGCTTTCAATTTTTACATTTTCTGTATTTATTATTTTTTGTGCTAATTGGCTCTGAGCCTCTGGGTGCAATTTGAAGAATTAGAAACTACTTACATTTCTACAATAGACTAATGAGCCACTTAAACTTTAACGTAACCCACATTACATTAGGAGACAACATTTTTACATCAGTGGTTGTGACAAACAAGTTGCTGTAACTCAATTAGTTTGAATTTGCATTTGACAGCATAACAACCTTTATTGTGATATTATCTTCACTTCTGAATAGCTAGATACGAAGTATTCAAATAAATTTCTGTGAACATTTTTTATGTCACATAATCATTTTATTTTGTTCTCTCTCACAATTTCTCATAGTAAAACATGTTTGCTTTGGAGAAAGCTGCATTTTTGTGTGCATTGATGAGCTGAAGTAAAACTAATATTATGTCATTGATTAGAAATTGAGGTAGCAAAATTCTCCCTCAGCTGGGTCCACAATTGTGGGAAAGTGTGTTTCAGATCTATCTCTGTGTACAAAAAGGAATGGAAAGTACTTTGTTGAGATCATTAGTGATGACTACACATATGTGAAAATTCAGAAGAGATAGGTGCTGGATGACAAATGGAACTTATGAAACAAGCATTAGTGGACTAATTTTTATAGATAATTGGAACAAAATTTCCTAAACTTTTTCTTTCTGTTCCTTATGATAACCTCTTCTTTCATTTTCCAACAAGCCTGCTGTGCATTTCTTAAATTTGTCTTCCACATAACTGAGTGATAGTTTAAAACTGAGATAAAGCTTGAGAATATGCAAACATCTTTATAAAACATACTTGAGAGCCTGTTATTTAATGTTGAATATTGTATAATTTTTCTAAATGTAAGCAAATAAATATAATGTTTTTTTTTTCAAAATCTGAATTATGTAAAACAAACATGTATTTTCTAAGTATCTATTTAACACACAGCTATATGGATGCATACTGCATATACTAAAAGGTAACAAATACAAATCACACTGTATGAGAGTACAATAAAGTTCAGTGAGATAATTTACTTTTACTGCAATGGTCATTTTTTAAAAAATTGTAAAGTTTCATTTTAGTAAGAACTTCAAAGCAAGATGAATAAGCCCTAGAGATCTGCTGTACATTGTATCTATAGTCAACAATACCATATTGGACACATAAAATTTAAGAGGGTAGATCTCATGTTAAGTGCTCTGACTACAATAAAGTACAATTTTCTTAAAAGTAGTCATCAATAGGTCATAGCATTGGAATTCTAATGTAATAAACAGGGCAGTTCATACATCTTTTTTTTCGGTCTCCTAAGAAGTCAATAAGGTAGCAATGTGTTCATTTCTAGTACAAAATCCATTTTTAGGAACAAAGTTATGAGAAACTTTCACTCAAGACTTAGATTCTGCAGACAACAGAAACTGCAGAACTTCAGTAGTAAAACTTACATAATGTTTGTCCCGTTAACTTTTTTTTTTTTTTTTCTTCTCTGAGATGGAGTCTCACTCTGTCACCCAGACTGGAGTGCAATGGCACGATCTTGGCTCACTGCAACCTCCTCCTCCCAGGTTCAAGCAATTCTCCTGTCTCAGCCTCCCGAGTAGCTGGGATTACAGGCAGACGACACCATGTCAAGCTAATTTTTTGTATTTTAATAGTGATGGGGTTTCACTATATTGCCCAGGCTGGTCTTGAACTCCTGAGATCAGGCAATCCAACTGCCTCGGACTCCCAAAGTGCTAGGATTACAGGCGTGAATCACCACGCCCAGCTGCCCCCTTAATTTTTATAACCTGTCTTGCCAACAGGTTTTTTTTAAAAAAGAGTTATTTTATTTCCCTTCAAAAGGCTATGTGATGTAATGCAAAGGAAAATGTGAAGCATCTGCTGAAGAGTCAAACACCCATACCAAAAGAACCATTTTGATATTTTGCACATTATCTTTCTAAAGGTAGTTGAGAGATCCTCACCCTGAACTCAAACACAATTCAAAAATTTCCTTAAACTAAATCGGTGCAATTACTGGACATGAAATAGTAAAGAGGTATAAATTGTTTAGAACATTTTATTTTAAAATAGCATGAAAGTCATGCAAATATGGTCAGTCCTAAGTCCTTTTCATGTTATTTGTGATTCAAGAGATATATTTTGTCCTGGCCTCTCAATAGGATGTCAGTGCACTTTCATCTTCTCTGCATGAACTGCCAAGCAGTTTAACAGATCAGAACATCTAGTCCCTGTTAGGAGTATTAAATATCACTCTCAGTTTATTCTATGAAAAATGAAGTGCATGTCAGTGGGGCTGTCATGCTATATGTACAAACAGTTGACCTTCCACTTTGTTTCAGAAGAGAGGCTGATATTTGATTTCCTTTTTTTAAATCAGCCTTGCTTTTGCCAGTGAATTTTTTAGGCCAGCACCACTGTAATCCATTATTTCTCACTGACAATACTAAATTTACATAAAACATTCAAGGAAATGCATTGATCTACAGCTATGTCCTCTTTTTGAAATAAGGCATCAGGGGTTGAATAGTGGTAAAAGCGCTTTGACCTGAAGTATCAGTTAATGCATAAGATTTATGAATAGTTCACCAGTATTTGTCAGCACAACAGAACATAAACATTTGTATGGCTGGGTGCTCATTTTACAGTTGTTTATATAGACTACAGGGTGCCATTCTACTGTTGAGGACTCTGTACCAGATACAAAAGTATCACTACATTGGGATTGTGTTTTCCCATAGCCAAGTAAATTCATGTGATAAGATGTAAACTGAGGCTCAAAGATATCAGGAAACTTTGTTGTAGTCATGTAGTTTTACATGGAAGAATTGATATTTAAACCCTGATTTGCCATAACCAAGAGTTCTTTCCTCGGTATGGCATACCAGATTTTTAATAGTGAGTTTCCTTGAATATTTACATAAAATGTTTATGTACCGATACAATCCTTTCTTTACTTACTATTCTCTTTCATCAACTCAAGCGAATTGTTTAGCATAAGAAAAGCTCCATGAATCTGCATACCATCTTTCTTTTTCCATACTGATTTCTCCAGTTGCCCCTCAATCCCAGTGCTTTAAACAATCCAGGTAATCTCAAGTTCACTTAATGATTCTTGCAGCTTCATGTGCCTGCTTATATGCTATTCTGTTTGAATGTCTACTTTGAAAACACTTCTTGTCTTTCAACACACAGTCGGAGTCAATTTTTTTTGTAATGCTTTCCATGACTCCTCCTTGAGGTAGACTTGAGCACCGTCTCCTTTGTGACATCACTGTACCCTATATGGACTGCTGACATATCAGCTAAGATGAATTTTTTATGTATTTTAACGAGCTTATTGAGAAATAACTGACAATTTACAAATTGTCCATATGTAAAGTATGCAATTTAGCGTATCGGTAAACATTTGAAATTATCACCACTGTATTATTCCATTTTCATGCTGGTGATAAAGATATACCTGAGACTAGAATAAAAAGAGGTTTAATTAGACTTACAGTTTCACATGGCTGAGAAGGCCTCAGAATCATGGCAGAAGGCAAAAGGCACTTCTTACATGGCAGCAGCAAGAGAAAATGAGGAAGATGCAAAAGTGGAAACCCTTGATAAAGCCATCAGATCTCATGAGACTTATTCACTACCACAAAAGCAGTATGGGGGAAACTGCCCACATGATTCAAATTATCTCCCACTGAGTTCCTCCCACAATGCATGGAAATTATGGGAATACAATTCAAAATGAGATTTGTGTGGGGACACAGAACCAAATCATATCAACCACAATCAAAATAATGAACACATTTATTATTCCTAGAAGTTTTTCCATTTTCCCAGTACCTACTGCATTGACTACCATTTTAGATTTTATCAGTTAAATATGTATTGACTGAAATAACTTTCTTAGGCAATATAATTCTGTAGTATATATAAAGTAGGGGTTCATTGTCTATGCTATATAGATGAGATTGGTTTTAATGCTTGAAAACATACAATTTATATGTGAATCTTTAAAAATTAGGAAATATAAGAGGCAAAGTATCAATTTCTTTTTCCTACATTTACGAACAGGTAACCTCTTCAAAATCCCACAAGTTGAGCCTTAGTTGAGGTTTAGTGTTTTCTAAACAGGCTTAAAATGGAAGTTGTTTAATTATATGATAATTATGCAAGGTAAAATGTGGTGATGAAGATTAAACAACTCTTTTATGTAGGCCATCTAGGAATTCATTGTTGGAGGAAAAGTAACTCTTAGGTTTTAGAGCATCAATTAATAAACTATAGATGTATCATTCCTAGCAGCTAGCAAATAGGTGAAGGTGGTTGCAAGAGTCTTTTCTCAGAGATGTATATTCTTGGACTTTGGGACTACTATTAAATATGCCCACACAGAAAATATTCCATGAGGATGACAATGGATTATGGAATATGGCAAAAGCAAAATTATGTTAATGTAGAAACCAAAGTAATTCCACCTTTCTGGGGACAAGCCCAGATATGTAAACATACTGCTTATCTATCTACATTTATCTTTCACTATGAGTCCCTAAAATGTTATACCACAGGTATTCTAAGTAACTAACTTCTAAGAATGCACTATAAACTCTCCTTACACGCCTTTGCAGTACCCTCCCCTAGAATGCTTTTCCACCCATTCCCATATCCCTTTGCCTCGTTAGTTCTCAGTCATTAGCTCTAATTTTGAAGTTGACTCCTCTAAGAAGACATATTTGACCACATTACTTGAAACCCTTACCTTTGTGTTCCATTGCACTCTGAGATATTAGTGTTAAAGAAAACCAGAGTTGGGCAATAGTTAAAGTGGTAAAGCAGATTTTATTCAGGAACTATTGCAGATGGAGAAAAGAGGCTTCAGTATGGCACTTGAGCTCAATTCCAAATACAGCAAGGACAAATGGAGATTTATAACCAAGGAGCAAGTTTTTGTGTGAAGCTAGGTGTATGGAAAATTACTAAGTGTAGGGGAAATTCTGCCTAAATTGAGCTAACAGAATTCTTGTGGAATCTTTCAGGTCAGGTGATAGGGAAGGTGAGAGATTCTGACTAAAATTGGGCTAAGCAGTTCTTAAGACAAGGCTGAAGAACAAGGCCTAATCAAGAAAGGTCTTCAAGGAGCCTGACCAAAGTTTGGTCAATGAGAGACTCTTTGTTTCTATCATAATATTCATCACACTGTACTGAAATAGCTTTGTAAGAATTTTTTTTTTTTTACACATTCCCCACTAGACTGGAAGCTTCAGGAGGGTAGATTATTATTTATTCAATATTGTATTCCTCACAAATAGCAACATGCTTGGCACATGCAATCAATGTTTGTTGAATTGAAATTAACTTTTAAAGTACAGAGTATAAGGTTAATGTAAGCGACTATTTTTTTTTTTTTTTTTTTTTTTGAGACGGAGTCTCGCTCTGTAGCCCAGGCTAGAGTGCAGTGGTGCGATATCGGCTCACTGCAAGCTCTGCCTCCCGGGTTCACGCCATTCTCCTGCCTCAGCCTCCCGAGTAGCTGGTACTACAGGCACCTACCCCACGCCCGGCTAATTGTTTGTATTTTTAATAGAGACGGGGTTTCACCGACATAGCCAGGATGGCCTCGATCTCCTGACCTTGTGATCCGCCCGCCTTGGCCTCTCAAAGTGCTGGGATTACAGGCGTGAGCCACTGCGCCCGGCCGTGACTATTTTTTTAAAATATAGCTTTAGTGACTGGTATTCATTAGGAATTAGATACTAGCATTCTACAATCAAATGGTAAATCCTTCGAAGTATAAACTTCTGATTGATGTGTTTATATATATTTAGTAATTATGAAAATGGAAACTAGTTACTTTCTGATCTATCACTAAAACTTTTCTTAATAGTATGGCTTTGTTGGCCGGGCGCGGTGGCTCAAGCCTGTAATCCCAGCACTTTGGGAGGCCGAGACGGGCGAATCATGAGGTCAGGAGATCGAGACCATCCTGGCTAACACGGTGAAACCCCGTCTCTACTAAAAATACAAAAAAATAGCCAGGCGAGGTGGCCGGCGCCTGTGGTCCCAGCTACTCGGGAGGCTGAGGCAGGAGAATGGCGTTAACCCGGGAGGCGGAGCTTGCAGTGAGCTGAGATCCAGCCACTGCACTCCAGCCTGGGCGACAGAGCGAGACTCCGTCTCAAAAAAAAAAAAAAAAAAAAAAAAAGTATGGCTTTGTTTCAAATAATCATTCCAATAGAGAATGATCTTGTTTATATTAGAAACAAGGCTAATATAGGACTAAACAGCTGTCTTAAGTTATTTGTAATCAAAATTTTGTCTGATATGCTGTTGTAAAGGTTGCTATGCCCTTATTTGTTTCATGCAGATATTGATCATTTAAGTATAATATCTGCATGATGAAAAAAGGCCTGATTAATTTGTTTAGTGAGGGAAAACTCAAATACTTTTTGATGAACAGTTTATTAACTTTTTGCAATTATTTATTTATTGTTTTGTTATTGGGTAAAGACACATTCCCTGTTGGCTTAAACTGTAAACTATAGGGAGCGTTTCCATACAGTTTAATGGGAATTCTATAATTTGACCATTATTTCAGATGTCCACAATTAATCATACCCTGTGACTTTTCCTTTTGTCTCTTTTAAAGTGATTTTATGAATGTATGCTCCTTAAAATAGGTAGTTTTGCTTGTCTTTGGTTGAGTAAAATTAGTCCAGCAACAAAATTAACAAAAGTATAATGGTAAC
Organism: Piliocolobus tephrosceles; assembly: GCF_002776525.5. Lineage (NCBI taxonomy): Eukaryota > Metazoa > Chordata > Mammalia > Primates > Cercopithecidae > Piliocolobus > Piliocolobus tephrosceles. The sequence goes on along the minus strand of NC_045445.1, from coordinate 61,382,847 downwards.
TTGCAAAGTTTCTATAACAAAGATGTTATCCTATTGGGACCACATGGTATCACATATGGTAGGCCAGATTACTCAGTCTTAATAGACACTTGTGGTTCACTAAAAAATGTGCTGGAGTATCCCTAATTATACAAACAATTGATAGTTTAAAATAATTCTGCTACACTTTTGCAGTAGGGGCTTCTTTACCTTAAATATTCTGCTGCCCAGTTTCTTAAAAATGAAAAGCATCATGAAAAAAGGATGAAACTTTAAGCCAGGGTATTATATTAGTCACATAGTTAACTTTACTATATATTAGTAACTAACATATAGCTTTAAGTTGACTTAACCTACCTTTAAATCAATACAATAATGTAGCAATTATGAAGCTGTTGCAAACTATAAATGTATTGCATACTTCTACAATATGTAGCACTTAAAACTCATAAAATGTTTAAAAGCAAAGATCACACTCACACATAAAATACAACTCCACAATAAGAAATAAAAAATATAACATGAAGTAATGATTGTAAAATACCCAATGAAAGATAAATCCCTTAACTTGAATAGCAGCCTATTTGTTGTTTTATTCATATTGTCATCAACAATATATTCGATACTATAACAAAACTTGAAATATCTTAAGTATATTCTTAGATAACTTGAGTGGCTGCAGATCAGCATAATATTTCCAGCTGATTATTTAAAAGCTTCCTAAAAAAATCCACAATTTTGTTTACCACCTTGAAAATTCTTCCTAAATCTATTAAATATCAACTAATATTCATTGTAGTTCTTTTCATATTTTATTTCTTTCTATTAAAGTCAAAATCATTTCAATAAACTGAAAAGCTTTACAAAAATCGGAATATGGAAGTTCTGTGATGTTTGTCTCAATACATATGACCATTTACTTATAGAAAAAATTTACTCATCAATATGATATCTAAGTTAATTTAGATTTATGTTTCTTTATGTACATAAATATAAAATGATTGAATATCTGATTCTATATTAATACAATGTTTTACCTGTAGTAATTTTTACCTAGATAAAGTTGGTGGATAAAAGAAGTAGGATGACTAAAATAAACGGAAGTACCTCTCCTCATCTGGAGTGTGAAGAAAAAAAAAAAAAAAAAAAAAACCACTGGATAGTTACTGCCATCACCTTTAATAAAGGACTTTAGAAATACCTTCCTGACCGGGTACGGTGGCTCATTCCTGTAATCTTAGCATAGTGGGAGGCCGAGATGGTCAGATTGCTTGAGCCCAGGAGTTCAAAACCAGGCTGGGCATCATAGCAAAACCCTGTCTCTACAAAAACAAAACAAAACAAAACAAAACAAACTATCCAGGTGTGGTGGTATGTGACTATAGTCCCAACTACTCACAAGGCTAAGGTGGGAGGACCACTTGAGCCTGGGAGGTTGAGGCTGCAGTGAGCCATGATTATGCCACTGCACTCCAACCTGGGTGACATAAAGAGACCATGTCTAAGAAAGAAAAGAAAAGAAAAGAAAAGAAAGAAAGAAAGAAAGAAAGAAAGAAAGAAAGAAAGAAAGAAAGAAAGAAAGAAAGAAGAAAGAAAGAAAGAGAAAGAAAGAAAGGGAGAAAGAAAGACCTTTACCTCCAAAAGGAAGGCAAGAAGTAATTACAATTTTTCTCTGACATTTCTAATGCTAGTTCTGGTCACTGTACTGTAAATATGTATTTTTTCTCAGCTCTTCACTGCATTTGCTGTGTAACACACATTTCTAGTGCAGATATTGTATTTTTATAGGGGCTTATACATCTTTTCTTAAAATTGATACTAAGCTAAGACATTCTTTGAGACACAGAATAAAATCAGACTTCCCTTGCAATCAAGATGTAAAATGTTATTGCATTCTAGTTTTTCATATGCCTATTAAAACAATTTATCTTTTGAAGGATCATGTTTCAGGGATCTGAATTCTATTGTAGATACCTCTACTTAACAGAGTTTAATTTTGTGAAAATATGACACGAAACTATAAAAAAGCAACTGATTACTCCTACCCCTTTTACCCTTTCCACAACATCAATTTCTACACTTCATCTAGAAAGGTATAAAATGTAATGGAAGGGTAAATATATTTCCAGTTGGTTTTCTTTTAGGAAACACAGCAAAACCCTTTGTTTAACATCAGGGATGATCTAAAAGGAAATCCTGTAAGTGTAAGAAGCAATGTCAGACACTTGTAATAACATGTAAGTCTGAGAGATGGAGGGAAGATTTAAGCAGAAAATTGAAGAGTATGCAAGATGAAGTCATCCACTCAAAAGCACACAACTATCTGCTCTTGAATGACTCTTGGGTAAATAATGAAATTAAGTCAGAAATCAAGAAGTTTTTTTAAAGTAATGAGAACAAAGAGACAACATACCAGAATCTCTGGGATGCAGCTACAGCAGTGTTAAGAGGAAAATTTATAGCGCTAAATCCCCACATCAAAAATCTAGAAAGATCTCAAGTTAACAACCTATCATCTCAACTGAAATAACTAGAGAACCAAGAGCAAGCAATCCCCAAAGCTAAGAGAAGACAATAATTAACCGAGATCAGAGCGTAACCGAAGGAGACAGAGATGTGAAAAACCCTTAAAAAATAAATCCAGGAGCTGGTTTTTTTTTGAAAAAATTAATAAAATACATAGACTACTATCTAGACTCACAAAGAAGAATAGAGAGAATAATCAAATAAACACAGTCAGAAATGATAAGGGGGAAATCACCACTGATCCCACAGAAACAAAAACAACTACCAGAGAATACTGTAAATCCCTCTATACACATAAACTAGAAAATCTAGAAGAAATGGATAAATTTGTGAACACATACACTCTCCCAAGACTGAAAGGAAGAAATTGAATCCTTGACTAGACCAATAACATGTTCTAAAATTGAGGCAGTAATAAATAACCTACCAACCAAAAAAATCACAAGACCATACAAATTCAAAGTGGAATTATACCAGAAGTACAAAGAAGAGCTGGTTTCATTCCTACTAAAACTATTCCAAAAAATTGAAGAGGAGAGACTCCTCCCTAACTAATTCTACGAGGCCTGCATTATCCTGAAACCAAAACCTGGCAGAGATACAACGAAAGAAAGAATACTTTGAGCCAATATCCTTGATGAACATCAATGCAGAAATCCTCAGTAAAATATTGGCAAACCAAAGCCAGCAGCACATCAAAAAGCCTACCCACCATGATCATGCTAGCTTCATCCCTGGGATTCAAGGCTGACTCAACATATGCAAATCAATAAATGTAATTCATCACATAAACAGACAAAAACCACACGATTATTTCAATAAATGCAGAAAAGGCCTTCGATAAAATTCAACATCCTTTTATGTTTAAAACTCTAAATAAACTAGGAATTGAAGGAACAGACCTCAAAATAATAAGAACCATATATGACAAACCCACAGCCAATATCATACTGAATGGGCAAAAGTGGGACATATTCCCCTTGAAAACCAGCACAAGACAAGGATGCCGTGTCACCACTCCTATTCAACATAGTATTGGAAGTTCTGGCCAGAGCAATCAGGCAAGAGAAAGAGATAAAGAATATTCAAATAGGGAGTGAGGGAGTAAAATTATCTTTGTTTGCAGATGACATCATCCTATATCTAGAAAACCCCATAGTCTCAGCCCAAAAGCTTCTTAAGCTGATAAGCAACTTCAGCAAAGTCTCGAGATGTAAAACCAATGTGCAAAAATCGCTAGCATCCTTATACACCAACAAAACATAAGCAGAGAACAACATAATGAATGAACACTCATTCATAATTGCTACAAAAAGAATAAAATACTTAGGAATACAGCTAACAAGATAAGTGAAGGACCACTTCAAGGAGAACTACAAACCACTGCTCAAGGAAATCAGAGAAGACACAAACAAATGGAAAAACTTTCCAGGCTCATGGATAGGAAGAATCAATATTGAAAAAATGCCCATACTGTTCAAAGTAATTTATAGATTCAATGCTATTCCCATTAAACTACCATTGACATTCTTCACAGAATTAAAACAAAACTATTTTAAAATTCATATGGAACTAAAAATGAGCCCAAATAGCCAAGTTAATCCGTAGCAAAAAGAACAAAGCAGGAGGCATCACCCTACCTAACTTCAAACAGTGCTACAAGGCTGCATTAACCAAAACAGCATGGTACAAGAGCAGAAACATAGACCAATGGTACAGAATAGAGAACTCAGCAATGAGACTGCACACCTACAAGCATCAGATCTTTGACAAACCTGACAAAAACAAGCAATAGAGAAAGGATTCCCTATTTAATTAATAATACTGGGAGAACTGGCTAACCATATGCAGAAAATTATAACTGGACTCCTTCCTTACAACATATACAAAAATTAAGATGGATTAAAGACTTAAATGTAAATCCTAAAACTATAAAAACCCTAGAAGAAAATCTAGGCAATACCATTCAGGACATAGCAAAGGCGAAAATTTTATGATAAATCATCAAAAGCAATTGCAACAAAAGCAGTAATTGACAAATGGGATCTAATTAAAGAGCTTCTTCTGCACAGCAAAAACAAAACCAACCAACCAAACAAACAAACAAACAAAAAAAAAAAACTATCATCTGAGTGAACAGACTGCCTACAGAATGGTAGAAAATTTCTTAATGTATCCACTTGACAAAAGTCTAATATCTAGAATCTACAAGGAACTTAAATTTACAAGAAAAACAAACAACTTCATTAAAAAAATGGCCAAAAGACATGAACAGACACTTCTCAAAAGAAGACGTACATGTGGCCAACAAACATATGAAAAAAAGCTCAACATTACTGATCATTAGAGATCCTCAAATCAAAACCACAATGATATAGCATTTCATACCAGTCAGAATGGCTATTACTAAAATGTCAAAAAACAACAGATTCTGGTGAGATTGTGGAGAAAAAGGAACGCTTTTACACTGCCTGTGAGAGTATAAACTAGTTCCACCACTGTGGAAGTCTATGTGACAATTCCCAAAGACCTAGAGGCAGAAATACCATTTGACTTAGCAATCCCATTATTGGATAGATACCTAAAGAAATATAAATCATTCTATTATAAAGTTACATGCATGCATATGTTCATTGAAGCACTGTTTACAATAGCAAAGTCACAGAATCAACCTAAATGTCCATCAATGATAAACTAGATAAAGAAAACGTGGCATGTATACCTCACTGCATACCATGCAGCCATAAAAAGGAACAGGATCTTGTGCTTTGCAGACATAGATGGAGTTGGAAGCCGCTATCCTCAGCAAACTAACGCAGGAGCAGAAAACCAAACAGAGCATGTTCTCACTTATAAGTGGGAGCTGAACAATGAGAACACATGGACACATGGTGGGTAACAACACACACTGGACACCTGTAGGGGTGAGGAAGAGCATCAGAAAGGACAGCTAATGGATGCCGGGCTTAATACCTGGATGATGGGATAATCCGTGCAGTAAACCACCATGGCACACTTTCACTTATGTAACAAACCTGCACATCCTGCACATGTACCCCTAAACTTAAAATAAAAGTCAAATTAAAAATAAGAAAGTTGAAGAGTATGACCACGATGTGGGATGAGGGAGAGTTCTGGCCACCCAGGTTCAGAACAACTTTTCCGCAGTTTCAGAGCTAAACCTTCATGGTGTCTCTGAATATCTTCATTTGAATCAAATGCTCCAAATCAGCAAACACCCAAGATAAAAACAAAAACAAAAACGAACAAAAAAAGAGACTTCTTAAAAATGCATTCCAGAGCACAATATCTGTCTTCATATTATGGATGTTTTAAAAAACTTGTTTTGGGTTCAAGAGTATATGTAGATAAATTTTGTGTTGCAGCATTATGGTGTACAGATTATTTCACGACTCACGTACAAAGCATAGTACCTGACAATCCTCACTCTTCTCTTATCCTCCTTCCTTGAGTAGACCCTGGTGCCTACTGTTCCCTTCTTTGTGTCCATGCATCCTCAATGTTTAGCTCTTACTTATAAATGAGAATACGTGGTATTTAGTTTCCTGTTCCTGCATTAGTTCACTTAGGATAATGACCTCTAGCTCCATTCATATTGCTGCAGAGGTCAGAATCTCACTCGTTGTTATGGCTTCATAGTATTGGATCATGTATATGTACCACATTTTCTTTATCCAGCCAACCATATTTGTACCACATTTTCTTTATCCAGTCAACCATGGATGAACATTTAGGTTGATTCTATGTCTTGGTTATTGTAAATAGTGCTGTGATGAAACTATGTTTGCATGTGTTTTTCTGGTAGGAGGATTTATATTCCTCTGTTTATATACCCAATAATGGGACTGCTGGGTCAAATGGTAGCTCTCCTTTAAGTTCTTTGGGAAATCACCAAACTGCTTTTCACAATGGCTGAAAGAATTTACACTGCCATGAGCAGTGTATATGCATTCCCTTTTCTCTGCAGCCTTTCAAGCATCTGTTATTTTATGGTTTTTCATAATGGCCTTTTTAACTAATTGTGGTTTTGATTTGCAGTTCTCTAATGATTAGTAATGTTGAGCAATTTTTCATATGCTTGTTGGCCAAGTGTATGACTTATTTTGAAAAGTATCTGTTCATGTCTTTTGGCCACTTTTTAATGGGGAATGCTTTTAGCTTTTGCTCAATTAGTATGTTGTTTGTTTTTTTGTTTATTAATTTGTTTAAATTCCTTATAGATTATGGATATTATGTCTTTATTGGATGCATCATTTGAATAAATTTTCTCCCATTCTGCATGTTGTCTGTTTATTCTGTTGATAGATATTTTGTTTGTTTGTTTGTTTTTTGTTTTGCTGTGCAGAAGCACTTTAGTTTAATTAAGTCACACTTGTCATTTTTTGACAATTGCTTTCAGTGTCTTCATCATTAAATTTTTGCCAGGGCCTATGTCCTGAATGGTATTTCTTAGGTTATCTTCCAGAGCTTTTGTAGTTTTAGGTTTTACATTTAAGCATTTAACTTAACTTGAATTAATTTATATATATGATATAAGGAAGGGGTCCTGTTTCAATCTTCTGAATATGGCTATCCAATTATTCCAACACCTTTTATTGAATAGGGGTTCTTTCCTCATTGCTTGTTTTTGTCAACTTTGTTGAAGATCAGATGGCTGTAAGTGTGTGGCTTTATTTCTGGGCTCTTTATTCTTTTCCATTAGGGCTCTTTATTCTTTTCCATTAGTCTCTGTGTTTGTTTTTGTAACAGTACTATGCTGTTTTGAATATCCTTGTCTGATTCTGATTTTCAAGAGGAACGCTTTTAGCTTTTGTTCAATTAGTAGGATGTCAGCTGTGGGTTTGTCATAGATGGCTCTTATTATTTTGACGTAAGTTCCTTCAATGCCTAGTTTGTTGAAGATTTTTTAATATGAAGGGATGTTTAATTATATCAAGAGCCTTTTCGGCATCTATTCAGATGATCATGTCATTTTTTATGTTCGTTCTGTTTATATGATGAATCGTTATATTTTTATTTTCGTATGTTGAAACAACTTTGCACCTCAGGAATAAAGCCTACTTGATTGTGGTGAATTAGCTTTCTGATGTGCTAATAGATTCAGTTTGCTAGTTTTGTTTTTGTTTTTGTTTTTGTTTTTGTTTTGAGGATTTTTGTATCTAGGTTCATCAATCAGTTATATTTGCCTGAAATTTATTTTTTTGGTTGTGTTTCTGTCAGGCTTTGGTTCAGAATAATGCTAGTACAATTCTATAAATTTTGGAATCATTTCAGAAGGAATGATACAAGTTTTTCTCTATACGCATGTTTTAATTCATCTGTGAATCCACCTGGTCCAGGGATTTTTCTGTTTATTAGGCTTTTCATTACTGATTCAATTTTGGAACTCCTTATTGGGTTTTTCATGTTGCAATTTATTCCTGGTTCAATCTTCAGAGGTTTTATGTTGCCAGGAATGTATCAATTTCTTCTAGATTTTCTATTTTCTGTGCATGGAGGTGTTCATAATAGTCTCTGAGGGTTTTTTGTATTTCTCTGAGTTGGTGTTAATGCCCCCTTTTTCATTTCTGACTGTGCTTATTTGTATCGTCCCTCTTTTTTTCTTTGAGTCTAGCTAGTAATCCTTCAATCTTACTTGTTCCTCAAAAAACAAACTTCTGAATTCATTGATCTTTTGTATGTTTTCATGTGTCTCAAATTCACTCCGTTCATCTCTGATTTTTTTTTTTTTTTTTGAGACGGAGTCTCGCTCTGTCACCCAGGCTGGAGTGCAGTGGCCGGATCTCAGCTCACTGCAAGCTCCGCCTCCTGGGTTTACGCCATTCTCCTGCCTCAGCCTCCCGAGTAGCTGGGACTACAGGCGCCCGCCACCTCGCCCAGCTAGTTTTTTAGTAGAGACAGGGTTTCACTGTGTTAGCCAGGATGGTCTTGATCTCCTGATCTCGTGATCCGCCCGTCTCGGCCTCCCAAAGTGCTGGGATTACAGGCTTGAGCCACTGCACCCGGCCTCATCTCTGATTTTAGTTATCTTTTGTCTTCTGCTAGCTTTGGGGTTGGTTTGCTCTTGTTTTTCTAGTTCTCTAGGTGTGATATTATGTTGCTAATTTGAGCTGTTTCTAATTTCTTGGTGTGGGTGTTTAGGGCTATAAACTTTCCTCTTAACATTGCTTTAATAGCTGTGTCCCAGAGATTCTGGTATACTGTATCTTTGCTCTCATTAGTTTCAAAGTGCTTCATCTTCCTGTTTATCCTTGCTACTGTCCTCTGTTGGGCTAGATTGGTGAGAGCTGACTCTATTTTGATTTCTTTTTTTTTTTTTTAATAAGATGCATTATTTGGAAACTGACATTATATTTATTTAAAATCAAAACATGCAGCACAAAGTTCAGCTAAATCATCTGGTTTTACGTCTGGATACTAAATATGTGACTGATGCTGAAAGAAAAACTTATATGGGAACTCATGTTTGATGCTGGCCTTGAAATGAACAGGCAACAGGAAGCACTGCTTTGAGCTAGTATGCTCCTAAGAGAATGTGAATTGAAAGGAAACTAAATAGGAAAATAAAATCCAAAAAAGAAACAAGAATATTAATATTGAACCACAGGAACTTTTTTTTTTTTTTTTTAAACAGAGTCCTCACTCTGTCATCCCAACTGGAGTGCAGTGGCAGAGTCTTGGCTCACTTCAACCTCCACCACTTGGGTTCAAGCGATTCTCCTGCCTCAGCCTCCCCAGTAGCTGGGATTACAGGCGCCCACCACCATGCATGGCTAATTTTTTTGTATTTTTAGTAGAGACGCGGTTTCACCATGTTGGCCAGGCTGGTCTCAAACTCCTGGCCTCAAGTGATCTGCCCATCTCAGCCTCCCAAAGTGCTGGGATTACAGGCGTGAGCCACCGCACCAGGTCCGATAAATTAAATTTTATCATTTATATGTATGAATAGAAAAAAGCATCATATATATAGGGTTCAGTACTTTCTGCAGTTAAGATAGTAACTCTACTTTTTTTTTTTTTTTTTTGAGACGGAATTTTTGCTCTTGCTAGCACAGGCTGGAGTTCAGTGGCACGATCTCAGCTCACTGCAACCTCTGCCTCCTGAGTTAAAGCGATTCTCTTGCCTCAGCCTCCCAAGTGGCTGAGATTATAGGCATGTGCCACCACACCCAGATAGTTTTTGTATTTTTAGTAGAGACAGAGTTTCACCATGTTGGCCAGGATGGTCTCGATCTCCTGACCTTGTGATCCACCTGCCTTGGCCTCCCAAAGTGCTGGGATTACAGGTGTGAGCCACCGCACCTGGCCAAACCACAGGACCTTCTTAATACCAACACATTTCAGCCCTTTCAAAATGCATAATGCTTTATTGATATTTTTTAAATGATATAAAGCTAAGACTTAAAGTCTTTGTTATAAATCAATATAAAAAATAAATAGAATATGGTAAAATTAAAAATAGCACTTGGGACAGAAATACACCCACAATTTTAAGGTAATATGCCTTAAAATAATTTTGTATATAAAACATTTTGAAACAATATATTTCTAAATTGCCTGAAGCACACACAATTTTCTTATATAATATTAAGATCATAACAATTAGTTTTAAAAGTTTTATTTCCTGCCTCAATGGATTATTTATCACTTGAAAATAGAGTTTTGCCCACATGAGACATTGACCATTTATTCATATTGGCGATGAAAACAAAAGGTCTGGTGTTAGCCACTGCTCTGTAATTATGATTGTTAAGCAAAAATTAATGTTTATATTGGGAAAAATACTTTACAGCCACCTATTTTTATTCACTCTCACAGCAATTTCCCAGGGAAACAAGACATCTCAAAATTAAAGCAACAACAAGGAAATTGTTTATGAAGGTGAAGATGAGGAAAGCAAAAGTGACGGCAGTTACAGAAAGCAGCAGTCGCTCTTGAAATTAAGCTGCTCTGTCACATACCATCAATTCGATCATTATCCAGTGCAGGAAGTCTGTAATAAATTGTAAGCTTTGCTTCTTAGCTGAAATGATGGGATGGAAATTTTCACTGTAAATGATGTTCAAGTGGAGGTGCAGCTGAATGGATATACCAGATTGACCCACGTTTTAAGTCCTACCGTGGTTGACACTCTGGCACTAGATACATAATTTCTTCGAATAAATTGTAACTCAAGAATCTGGTTATCCTGACTATTTAAGGATAAAAGCATCACATAAAAAGTTTTATTAATAGTGACAAGAAATATTTACTTTTCTTTTTTTGAGACATGTTCTTATAATTCTGCAAAATGATTTCTGTTTCAGATTCTCATCTTCTTTGAGATAAGTATTATTTGAAAGCAATCTGAGCTTCTTATTTATTATACCTTCCCTGTTATTTATTATAAGAGCTAATATTGTCTCAGTAATATTTTGCTTACTTGTTTATTCTGCATTTCAAGAAGGGCAACATGACATATGTGGGGAAACATGATGATAAGACTAAGGTGATCTAGTTTGTAGTCTAGATTCTGATTTACAGGTGATGCTTCATAGCAGTTAGTTTGCATCCTTTCTTCTGGGCAAATAATTGTTCAGCCAGCCAAAAATCAGATTCATAAAAGCTCCTTTGTGCAACTTATAATATTATCGGTACAATGAAACAACTTATTTTTGAGATAGCTTGCTAATTTTCTTTAGTCATATGTTCACTGGAGCCTTAACATCTTTTCCTTTTTCTGAGACTAATATTGAAATATGCCCACAATTATAATAAACAATGATATAGAGTTAGAATCTAGCTTGAAAATTATAGGATATTTAATAATGTAACAATATGTTGTCTATATTGACATTTTAATTTGTAAGGTTATAATGGTCAGGCTTGTGTGAAAATAAACCTGTAGTATACAATTTCCGGGTGGGTGAAATAAAATGTTTCTTTGATTCAGAATAAACGTATATCTTGATGTAATTGAAATGTATAACTTACTGAGGACAACATTGAAATATCACTAACAGAGATCATTACCAGGCTCTAACATATTGTCTATAGAGGTATCCTAAGCTGATATTCATTCATTTGGTAATAACTAATAAAGGCTGTTTTTCCCTCTTCTTGAATAGCAACTTGTGGATAAGAGGAGCACTTTAGCTGTGTCAACATGGTTTAAAAAATTAAATAAAAGAGGGACAATCTTGCAAATGCCAGTCCCTGTATCTTTTAAGGTAACTACTAGTATAAATTCAGGAAACGGTTTCTGTCTGAATTGTCCTGATATAATAATTGCTACAAATCTCTACTTCTTAACCTATGAAGCTGTAACCTAAGGGCATTTAGTGCATTACTGCCAATTTTCAAGGTACTAAATTATCCCGAAGAGACCTTGAAAAGGGGACTATGCTGCTGCAGCAACCTCACTTATTATCCAGCAGGGATTCAGGTTTTGGGGTGGGTTTGATAGTATTGCTAACAATGCCTCCTTGTGTTAGCAGACTGTATCTTGGGTAGTTCTAGAAGGTGCATGTTCTCTTAACAGAACTCTCCTGCTTTTGTATTCTATTAGATTATTAAAAAATTCAGTTTGTCTTATCCTAATTCATCTCCAGATTTTTAAGTACAGCTTCCCCAAACACATCAGATTCACTCTGCTTTTAAATTACTGTGCATAAAAGGTATTATTAAATTATGGAAATTCATCCTCAGACTTTCAGTTATCTTAAGTGTTTATCTCTAAGACATAGACATTTAGCAATACCTTTTAAAGTTGCTGAATGTTCAGACTGCAGACAGAAGCACTGAGTGTGGTTGATGGTGCTCTAGCACCTATAGCTTCCCCAGATGTAATTTAGGAGTAGAAAAGGATGGCCTATAGAAATTTCCTTTTCTGACCAGTTGCTGTATCTTTACAGGTGGCCAATACACATTCATATGCAATCTCATTGGAGAGATTAGTACACCTGTGATATCTGTCTGTTATATCTATTAGTATCTGTGGTATCTATTACTATCTGTGATACAGGTCTGAGATGCATTTCTGTGGCAGCTGTGTAATTTTAGAATTCTCAGTAAACTGTATTGACTCCAGGAAGAGACAGTTGCATGGATGGTGTCATTAAAACATGTCACTGGAAGTTACTTACATCAGAAGGGACAACAGAGACGCTTAACCCTCACAACCCCATTCTTAGGTAGTAGGGGGGCAAATAGGCAATGTTAATGTGACTGAAAAAGAGCCGTTTTGGAGAGTGAGTCTGAGTTTGATTATTGTATTTTTTAGTTGTTAGCCTAATTTGTTTCAACTGTGAAACTATATAATGCAACCAATCTTAATGAAATCATGTTTTTTAAAACACTAAGTGCGATGCCTGTCACAGAGTGTTTTCTAAATTGAATGTAGATATTGTTTTTGTTGCTGTTAGCATTATTATTCCATAAAGTGAGATACAGAGAAGTTAACTGCACTAGATGAGACCACAATTCAGTCTTAATTCAGTACGCTTCTACCTTGATGCATTCTAGTGAGGGAAAACAATGGCAAGACACTGTTTGTGATCAGACTTTCTTATATATTTTAGGAAACAATTCAGCAAAGCAGAAAAAAGCCCTGAAATTCCACAACACATTATTTGCTTCCTGATGGTATACATACTATTATCAAAAGCTATGAAGGAACTTCCACACTTCTGGAAGATGAGGGGGTGCCTAAGAGTATAACAGCTCTAGCTTCTTGATGGCAAACTTAGCAGAAATTCAATAAGTCCTTTATCCATGGCATCACATTGTAATGTCTATTGTCTGTGTTTCTGCTTAAAAATATTCCTCGAAATATGGATTCTTATTAAATGATGCTGTGGGGGACGTCTTCCTTAAGTATAATATGTACTGTTACTTGCTGTTAAGGCAATGTATTACAAATCAAAATTTTTGGAAGCCTTATCGTCAAAGAAGCTGATTTCACATACCATATACTATATGAAGGCCATACTGTCATAATACTCTCTTTCTCTAAGACACCAGCATATTAATGCAGACACCTGTACTTATCAGTACCTCTCGGAAAGCAAAATAATTTTGTCTACGTGATTCCTTGAATTAAATCAGTGCTTCCTCTTATGAAAAGACAGACACTTCATGGAAAGCGTAACAGCTTTTGATGACTACATTTTCAAGATCAGTAGATTGTAGCTCACCTATTAATACTGGGAACTATTTGGGGACATAATATAATGATAATAAATTCATCAGAATGCTCTTCATCATGTTAAAATATTTTTAGAGAGCCAACTAAAATGTTTTCAGGAGACTGGGTTTATGAAATATGAAATTGAGATGAGTTTCTCCTAAGAAATAAATTATTTAGCTAGGAGGAAATTACTAGAAGGATGTTTAAATGATGATATACAAAAGAAATAAAAATGTCTAATGAAAGTCATAGTTTCTTTGTATCTATAGGCCATAAGACTGAGCCAGCATGTCACAGTGAGTGCACAGAGGGCTCGAGCACAATGAGAAGAGTAATTTTTTTAGTGAATTTATTAAATCAAAGTCTTTTGGATTATTTTGAAATAAAGCTTGAAATTTTAATACAAAGTAGAAGGAAACATCGTGTAGTGGTTAAGACCATGGTTCTTGACTAAATGTTTACTCTCAGCTCTGCAATTATTAGCTATATGGTCATGGGCAAGTTACTTAAATATGCCTCAGTTTTCTAATCTCTCAAGTGGAGATAATATTAGTACCACCTTATGGAAATGCTTTGAAGAGTAAATGAGAGATGATGTTTCCAATGTTTTCAGAATAGTGCCTGGCCTAGATTACGTCTTCAGTAAGGGTCAGCTATATTTAACATGAGGATTAATTGAGAGAGATTGATTGTAAAACATTTAGGGTGGTGCTTATTCAGTACAAGTTAGTTCTTTTATAGTTATAAAACACACAAATAGTATATTCGTATGCTTACTATTGTTAAAATCCAAACAAAAGTGGAAACTCAATGGTGAATGAATTTTTAATATACATATGTACACATACTCATTGCAATTTGAATAACTTAAAAGTTTCACGTGTTCTTTCTAAACCAAAACCCACAAAACTATGCAAATTGTTATTTTACTGATGATGACAAGAAGAAGCATTTCCAACTAAGAAAGTAACAACCTTTATATTGTAAGGGTGCTAAAAATATTATTACCAAAAATAATGAAGAAACTTTGGAAGTAAAAGGGGACACGAGGCTTATGGAATTGATAAGAATAATAGTCAATTATTCTTAGTGAGTAATTCCTTAATGTTTGGTATTACATAGTGAGTAATTCCTTAATGTTTGATATTACACAAAATGAGAATATTAGAATTCTGGCCACCACATAATGTAAAATTTCATGAGGTTTTCTATTGGCTATAAAACATCTCAATGTATAAATATTATTTCCATTGAAAATTTTAACAACTCAGGCTTGAAATGAGGGTTAAACTTCTGAAGATTCACTGATGTCAACATTTTTTTCACTTAAACTTTTCAATTTGAAAAGTAGTTTTTTTCCTTTTTATATTGTTATTTGACTTCTTCATCTTTCTATATGTAGTTTTTTTTACAGATTCTTTGAAGTATAAATTACATACCATGAAATTCACCTATTATAAGTGTACAATTCAATGATTTTTAACAAATTTATAAACTTCTACAACCATCACCATGACCCAATTTTAGAACACTTTTCCTCACCCCAAGAAACACTGTGGCCACCCAAAATCTGAGCAACCACTAGTCTGCTTTCTGTTCATGTAGTTATATTCTGAACATTTAATATAAATGGAATTGTACAGTATGTTATCTGGCTTCACTTGGCATAGCGCTTTTAAGGCTAGTTCGTATTGTAGTATGTATCAGTACTCCATTACTTTTTTTTTTTTTTTTCAGACGGAGTCTCGCTTTGTCGCCCAGGCTGGAGTGCAGTGACCGGATCTCAGGTCACTGCAAGCTCTGCCTCCCGGGTTTTTTATGCCATTTTCCTGCCTCAGCCTCCCGAGTAGCTGGGACTACAGGTGCCCGCCACCTCACCCGGCTAGTTTTTTGTATTTTTTAGTAGAGACAAGGTTTCACCGGGTTAGCCAGGATGGTCTCGATCTCCTGACCTTGTGATCCGCCCGTCTCGGCCTCCCAAAGTGCTGGGATTACAGGCTTGAGCTACCGCGCCCGGCCTCCATTACTTTTTATGGTAGGCTAATATCCCATTGTTTGGACATGACACATTTTGTTTACCCATTCATCAGTTGATGAATGTTTGACTTGTTTCTACTTTTTGGCTATTATGAGCAATTATTCTATAAACATTCATGTATGATTTTTTGTGCACAGACACTTATGTGTTTTCATTTCTCTTGGATATATAACTAGGAGTGAAATACCCAGTTCATATGGTAACTCTATGCTTTGCATTGTGAAGACCTGCCAAACTGTTTTCCAAAGCAGCTGTGCCATTTTATGTTCTCACCAGCATTTTGTGAATAAAGAGCTTGAATAAGATCAGATAAAGTTTAGTTTTCTCAAATCGGTTTTGGTTATAATTATTTTAGGGCATCTTGCTTAACAGTTTGAAGTGATCAAAATTAATACTTTTAAATCGCCCGCTGGGTGGCTCACGCCAGTAATCCCAACACTTTGGGAGGCCGAGGCGAGTGGATCACCTGAGGTCAGGAGTTCAAGACCAGCCTGGCCAACATGGCGAAGCCCCATCTCTACTAAAAATAGCTGGGTGTGGTGGCGCATGCCTGTAATCCCAGTTACTTGGGCCACTGAGACAGGAGAATCGCTTGAACCCGGGAGGCGGAGGTTGCAGTGAACCAAGATCTCCCCACTGCACTCCAGCGTGAGTGACAGAGCAAGACTCCATCTCAAAAATAATAAATAAATATTAAAAATGAATCACCCTTATCCTTCAAAACTGACTCTAACTCTTGTCATATGTATTGCTTTATCTTATAAGAAAAGGTAAGTCGAGTTGCAAATAAACATCTGAAATGCCAAAAAAAAAAAAAAAGTAAGTCTTCAAATAGTATTATAATAAATGTTTCAGGGAGATACATATTGAGCATATTTTTCATTTATTTACTAGTCAATTCTCATTTCTTATTATTTCATAAAGAATATTTTTGCAAATACCCTAAGTTAATAAGTCTAGAATTCAAAATCCAAATGTTCTTATGTGAATTTAAAGAAAGGGTTGCCTTGACCCTGATTTTGTAGGTAGTGAAGCGGCCCCGGCCGACCCCAAGTCTGCCGATTGCTCACATAGATCTCGAGGAAGTTGCTGGGGGGCCGCGTAGGCGTCATTCAGATTCTGCAGCTTGGTGATCAGCCACCCCAGGCATGGACTCCGCCATTTAGCTGTAGCCGCCGCCGCGGGCTCCCATGACACGTTATGGACTAAAACACAAATGATAAAAAGGTTACCTATTTACCCCTAACACATTACCAGTCGTCCAACTCTTGAAGATAAGAAAAATGTGTGTGTGTGTGTGTGGCATTTTAGCCTTAAGTTTATAATGCACCCTTACTTTTAGTTAATAAAATATGTTTCTATCAAAAAAGGGTAGTTAGTCTAATTAAAATTTCTTCATCTGAAGAAGTTACCCACCATATAGAAAGCAATGAAATTTTTTCCTGTACAATAGCAATAGCAATAATAATTGCTCTAAGTAATATTACAAATTTAGTGTTATTAAAAAGTACTTGGATACATGTTTGATATTTTCTATTGGAAAATGTCTTTCATCTGCAAATATACCTAGGGAAGCAGTAGGTCAATTGTAAAAATTGTTCTCTTGCAATGTTATACTGCTCACGATTCAGTAAATGGGTATAGTTCTTATCCTATTCAAATAAAGAGGAAAGACTCATAGGCCTTTTTCTTCTTATAAGCTTCTCTTTTACCAGGTGAAGTCTTGATAATTCCATCAACCTTGGAACCGAATTAGAGAAGTGACTGATTTATATCTTCTCAGCTGTGTGAACATAATTTTGCCTATTGAATTGAGGGGTTGTTAATCCCTGGCAATCATGTTTGTGCCAACTTGATCGGTGAGCTTAGACTATTTCCAGTCATAGGAGGTGGAAAAGCATGTGGATTTTACAAAAGAAACAGGGAAAAGATGATGATTCTAAATGAAAACAGAACAGGACTAAACAAAAGTCTTGATATGATGAAGTTCAGAAAATAAAAGATTCTGTGAAATGTACCAGTGAACTCTTTGGGAAATGAAGAAATAAAATGAAGCTTTTTCAGCTTGATTAATGTTTGAATTTTTGTTAACAGAAATGGAATATGAGGAGAATAGGATTTATCTTCTAAGGGAAAAACGTATTTTGAAAAATGCCTTCTAGTTCACATGGTTTAACAACAACAAAAATTTTAATATACAATACTGGGACTAGTAAAAACTCAAATCCCAAGGGGAAAAAAAAGATTACTGAATCATGTAATTAAACTATAGTTTACATATAGGTTTACTATAAATAATTTAGAATTTCAAATAAGATCAGTGTATTTTCCAAAGTATGCATTTGCATTATATTTATACAGGTAATCAATCTGTCTTATAAAGACTCAGATTATACAATTTTCTTAATTTCCTCCTGTGATACAAAATAAAACACATAATGTCAAATGACGACAACAACCTCAACCACAAACACAACCATCTAGATATGAAGGTTCATTTCAGAGAACAATATCTTTCTAACATTCTGCCATCTTCAAGACCATTGTAGAGAAAAGGGGCTGACCTGGCAAGAGAAATGTAAGATAAGGTGATCTATGATAGGCACGATTGGGTGTTTTTCTGACAATGACTTGCTAAATAAAAGAATGACCTTTTGTGAAAGATTGTGAGAATGTAAGCCTGGATTGATTTATGTGAGGTATTGTCCAGGCTGAATGTGAACTAAATAATGTCTCACGGTACCCAAGATTTTATTAATTGTTTCCCATCAAGGGCAAATTAGAGAATAGATAACAATAATCTGAATGATTCGAACCTTTCCTGTTCTACCCTGTCTATCCCATAACTTTTATCCTTCCTTCTTTTGTTGCAATTGTCTGTGTATTTAAAAAACCCAAAATACAAAAAACAGAGCTTGAGTGTTTGTGTGTGTGTATGTGTGTGTGCATACCAAATTTCAAATGTGAGTTGGAATTGCATCAGAGATCTCTCTGAAAGCCTATTCAGGCTCTTGAGAAAATTGTCAACAATTAATAGGGCCATAGCTACATCACATTACCATTCTTTTGGTAAAGCTGGCAATGGTATAAACTTTCCATAGTCTTCATGGTAATTCAAACATGGATTGCTTTATGCCCAGTGAAATAAACTTTGAGATAGGAAAATGAATCATGTGAACTAGTTTTCAAGGGAAATACAGTGTAACAGAACACTGGTCTTAAATATATAACATTAATAGCCAACTGTATAAAAAGGACTGCTCATTTTAAATGGGATTTGTGTCTTTATTAAATTTTATCTCATGGGATTTTTATTTCTGTCTAAATATATATAGCATTAATTATATGAAAATTAATAAAATCAAATTTCTTTTCTAAAGTATTCACTTAATTCAGACATTTATGTGAAGTAGGCTTCCCCTTCTGTCTTCTCTTCCCAACTTCACTTCCTATCATGAAAAGTTACAGCCATAAACTTTGGGCAAAATACTTCTTGACCAATGCTACCTGATTCAATAAAGTTTCTTCTCTATTTGTAAAAAAATGTTACTGTTTTCATATATCAAGTCCATCAAGCTATATTCTATAACTGTTGACTTCTGTGATTTTTAAAAAATATTGTCATAGTGCAATGACAGCATTTTCATCTATTGGAGCTCAGCTCTGTCTTCTTTTGGTAAAAATTGCTTGCTCTAAGATGATAGATTAATCTCACAGTTGATGGATTGATTTCTCTTTTTTTATTGGTTGGTTTAAGCAAACCAGTATGTAAAAACTATCACATAATTTTAAATAGTTTTTTAAGTTGAATCTCTTTCCTCTCTGCCCTAAACCTCTTTGTTGTAATTAATTCTGTGGGTTTAACTGAACTTTTATCTTGAAAAATATCAGTAAACTCATCCAAATTGAGAAGTAAATGTTGTGATATGTTTTCCCTTTGTAAAATGTCTTTCCATGTTTGTCAAAATCCTCCGTAAGTTTCATTTACTTTATCCTTACCTATCATATAGATATTCTTATTAGAGCTTCCTTAGCAATAATAATCACAAATCCATGTGTGTATGCATGTGCACATATATGAAGTATATATATACATACTCTGTAAACTCAATCCAGTGAATGTTAAGGAGTCTGCTATGGATCTACTCAATTGAGTCAATTTATCTTCTTGAACATTACAATCTTCGTAATGATTAAAAAGAGCTCATGTTTTATATTTTCCACTTGGTCCAGCAACCTACTTGACCTGCTTGTATAAGTCCTGTTTCCTCAACCTTACAAAAGGTAGAATAATCAGGGCCTTCAGGATTATATCCTAACTTGGCCTGTTTAAGACCTCTGTGAGCATGCTAGCAAAAGAAGACTTTGCTAGATACAAATTCAATCTTGCAGGGAACATTCACTATGGTTTACCAATAAAAGATTTTTTAAGTTCTGATTCTGCTGCTTACTATACTGTGTGGCCTTGGACATTTTGAACCACATTTCTTCATTTGTAAAATGAGAACCATAATGCCTCATAAGACTTCATTTGTTGTGATAATACATTACATATGCCTAGTGCTTAATACAATGTATTGGCAGACGAAGAAATCCGTATAGGGAAGATGAGTAATTCACTCAAGCTCACACAGTAGGCAGCAGTGGAATTGGGCATTAGCTCATTCATAATTGAAGCCAAACTTGTATTTATCTTTCTATTATAGTAGCAAATAGACTTCTTTATCATCTCTATGAAAACATGATACAAAGTTGATCTCTTCCTTTCTCCTAATGCCATCTAATATGTGCTTTATCTTTTTATTTTACTTTATGATTAAATTAATATCACTCTCTGGCAACGTACTTAAGTATAATTAATTATGACTCCTTCTTTTCTCAACATAAAAATATATCATTATAGTGACTATGAAGTCATCTATCAAAAAGGGTATCTGTTCTAATTAGCTAAATTTATTATAGAGATCAGAAAACATAAATATCATAGTGACATCATATTCTTTGTTTTTCTGACTTATGACAGGTAAATAAAAAGTGTACCCTTTATTATTACTTAATTTTTAATAATCTCAGTACAGTAAATAGTATACTTCATTTCTTCAGTATGTCATATTTACAAGGATATACTTTGTCTTTATTCCTCTCATTCATTTTGCCTTCATATGCTCTTTTTAAGTACATTTTAATAGTAAAAGCCCCCAAAAACACGTAAATCTTTTGGGCTTTTGAGGATTTCTGACCAAAGATAACAATAGTATCTATAGTTGTATCTTTGGAGATTGGAGTTTTTACCATAATGGTTGAAAAATAATACTGACAAACATTAAGCACTTTCTTTGTCCTGTGGCATAGGGTAGAGGGAAAAACTGATTGGCTTCTAATTATATAAAAGAGGAGATAGGATAATTAGACACCATTTGTAAAAATAATTCCAAGTACAGAAAAAATGCTGATAAATACAAATCTTGCAGGGAAAAAGGAGAGAAATAGAAAGGAATCAACATTAACACTTACAGTATTTACAGAATAGGCATACCTCGGCGATATTGTGGGCTCAGTTCCAGACCATTGCAATAAACTGAAATACTGAAAAATACAAATCTCTCAGGTTTTTTTTTTTTTGTTTCCTAATGCATATAAAAATTATGTTTACATTAAGCTATAGTCTATTAAATGTGCAAGAGCATTATGTCTTTTAAAATGTATATACCATAATTTACAAATATTGCTAAAAAACGCTGAAGATCATCTGAGCCTTCAATGGATAGTAACCTTGTTGATGGTGGAAGGCCTTACCTCGATGTTGATGGTTACTGACTGATCAGAGTAGTGGTTGCTGAAGGTTGGAGTGGCTGTGGCTTGTTTTTTTTGTTTGTTTTTGTTTGTTTGTTTGTTTGTTTGTTTGTTTTGTAGAGACAGGGTTTTGCCATGTTACCCAGTCTGGTATTTAATTCCTGGACTCAAGTAATTCTTCTGTCTTGGACTCCTAAAGTGCTGGAAGTACAGGCATGAGCCACACCACGCCTGGCCTGGCAATTTCTTAAAATAAGACAACAGTGATGTCTGCTGCATCAATTGACTCTTCCTTTCACAAAAGATTTCTCTGTAGTCTGCCATGCTGTTTGATAGCATTTTACCCATTGTAGAGCTTCATTAAAAAATTGGAGGGCCGGGCGCGGTGGCTCAAGCCTGTGATCCCAGCACTTTGGGAGGCCGAGATGGGAGGATCACGAGGTCAGGAGATGGAGACCATCCTGGCTAACCTGGTGAAACCCTGTCTCTACTAAAAAATACAAAAAACTAACCAGGCGAGGTGGCGGGCACCTGTAGTCCCAGCCAATCGGGAGGCTGAGGCAGGAGAATGGCATAAACCGGGGAGGCGGAGCTTGCAGTAAGCCGAGATCCGGCCACTGCACTCCAGCCTGGGCGACAGAGCGAGACTCTGTCTCAAAAAAAAAAAAAAAAAAAAGTTGAAGTCAGTCCTCTCGCTGCTGCCACTTTATCAACTAAGCTTATGTAATATTCTAAATCCTTTTTTGTATTTCAACAATGTCCTCAGGATCTTCACCGGTAGTAGTTTGTATGTCAAGAAACCATTTTGTTTGCTCATCCTTAAGAAGCAACTCCTCGTCTGTTAAAATTTTATCATGAGATTAGAGCAATTCAGTCACATCTTCAGGCTCCACTTCTAATTCTAGTTGTCTTGCCATTTCCACCACGTCTGCAGTGACTTCCTTCACTGAAGTCTTCAACCTCTCAAAATCGTGCATGAGGGTTGGAATGAACTTCTTCCAAACTCCTGTTAATGTTAGTACTTTGAGTCTTCTCCCATGAATCATGAATGTTCTTAATGGTATCTAGAATGGTGAACATTTTCCAAATAATTTTCAATTTACTTTACACAGATGTATGAGAGGAATAACAATTTAATGCAGCTATACCCATGGAAAATATATTTATTAAATAATGAGATTTGAATATCAAAATTATTCTTTGATTCATGGACTATAGAATGGATGTTGTATTAGCAAGCATGAAAACAACTTTAATCTCCTTGTATGTCTCCATTAGAGCTCTTGGCTGACCAGGTACATTGGCAATGAGCAGTAGTATGTTAAAAGCAATCTGTTTTTCTCAGCAGCAGATCTGAACAGTTGGGTTAAAATATTCAGTAAATCATGCTGCGAAAATATGTGCTGTCATTCAGGCTTTGATGTTCCATTTATAGAGTTCAGGCTCAGTTCATTTAGTGTAATTCTTAAGTGCCCTAGGTTTTGCAGAATGGTCAATGAACATTGGTTTCAACTTAAAGTTGTCAAACGCATTAGCTGCTAACAAGAGAATCAGTCTGTCCTCTGAAGCTTTGAAGCTATGAATTGACTTCTTTCCCTATGCAAGTCCTAGATGGTGTCTTCTTTCACTATATGGCTGTTTCATCTACATTGAAAATATGCTGTTTAGTGTAGCCACCTTCATGAATTATTTTAGCTGGATCTGAGTAACTACCTGAAGTTTCTTCATCAGCACTTGCTGCTTCACCCTGCACTTTTGTGCTATGAAGATAGCTATTTTCCTTCAACCTCATGAACCAACCCCTGCTAGCTTCAACGTTTTCTTCTGCAGCTTCCTTACCTCTCAGCCTTCATAGAATTAATCTTTTCTCTAGATTAGACTTTAGCCTAAAGAAATGTTGGGACTTGTCTGATCTTCTATTCAGACCACTAAAACTTTCTCAATATTAGCAGTAAAGCTGTTTTGCTTTTTTGTAATTAATGTGTTAACTGGAATATAACTTTACTTTCCTTCAAGATCTTGTCCTTTGCAGTCACAACGTGACAAACTATTTGGTGCAAGAGGTCTAGCTTTTGGCTTATCTTGGCTTTTGACATGTCTTTCTCACTAAGCTTAATCATTTCTAGCTTTTGATATAAAGTTAGATATGCGTGGCTCTTTTTCACTTGAACACGTAAGATGCTGTTTTATGGTTATTAACTGGCTTGATTTCAGTATTGTTGTGTGTCAGGAAATAGGCCAGAGGAAAAAGAGAGAAATGGGAAAATGGTTGGTTAGTGGAGTAATCATAACACACACATTTATTGATTGTTTGCCCTCTTATCTGGGCATGGTTTGTGGTATCCAAAGCAATTATAATAGTGACATCCAAGATCACTAATCACCATAACAGATATAATAATAATGAAAAAGTTTGGAATATTGTGAGAGTCACCAAAATGTGACACAGAGACACAAAGTAAGCACATGCTGTTAGAAAAACAGCATCGATAGAAGTGTTGGACACAAGGTTGCCCCAGATCTTCAATATGTACAAAACACACCTCTAAAGAACAACAAAGTGAAGTGCAGTGAAATGTAGTATGCTTCTAAATGTTATATTATTGTGTTTACAACATGCTGCACTGAGCAATTTACAGATGTTATATCTAATTTTCAAAATAGTCCTTCTGAAGAAGAGGAATTACAAACTCACTCTGGAGCTTAAGGAAAAGTGGGTAACATATTGTAGTGAGAGTTAATTAACTTTCCTAAGATCAAAAATTATAAAGTGCCAAAACAAAAAATCAAGGCCAAGTCAGTCTGACCCTAAGAATAATGCTTCTCCCAGAACTTTACATCACTTGGATGAAATGTATCCAAGAGTTATTCTCAGCAGTTAAGATTTGGCCACTAAGGAAGTAAGGCTTTCTGACAAATCTGTCATAGATGGGCCATTCAGAGGGTGAGCTAAATATAAAGGAAATAAAATAAGAGGCGAGGCCTCCTGTACTATTTTAATGATATGCACATCCTTTAAAAGGTGTCTCATTTTAATGTCTTTTCCCCCAGAATAATATCAGAGCGACAGGAAATCCATTCTGTCGTTGATATCCAATGTCATATCTATTTTTCTCAGTGATGCGCTGCTTTTTGATCCAAATAATAATATTTATTAGTTTGGATGAGTCACCTTTTTTTGCAT
Source organism: Piliocolobus tephrosceles (assembly GCF_002776525.5). NCBI lineage: Eukaryota > Metazoa > Chordata > Mammalia > Primates > Cercopithecidae > Piliocolobus > Piliocolobus tephrosceles. Next base: position 61,358,139 of record NC_045445.1, on the reverse strand, counting down.
ACTACTCTGCCCACTGGCTTCTTTGAATCCCTTTCTAGATATACAGGGAATTACTATTAGTCTAGCTCTAAAATTTTATGTTATTAAATCGGTCCACAAAAGTTGTATCCAGTCATTTCCTCCTTATTTTTCCCTCTTAAAGTGTTAGAGAGCTATGAGATACATTTTCTTTTTATAAATAGCAAGAGTAATGTTAGACATCGCTCAGATCTCAGAAAAAAAACATGTTGAATGAAGATTGAAATTTGACATTAGCTAGTGCTATTGCAGTCTTAACTGAAGGTCACAGGATACGTGACCACCAAAGTTCCCTCCTAGACTCTCCACTGTTTTCCTTCTCTGCTTTTTCTCCACTGTTTTCCTTCTCTGCTTTCGTCACTCTGTCACATAAAGTGGATTTTCTCCACTGTTTTCCTTCTCTGCTTTCGTCACTCTGTCACATAAAGTTCACAGGGCTTCTCTAAGGGAAGGATCAGGCACTGTAATGAACACTTTTCTTTTAAAGACTTCCAGAGATAGAGGTTTTGCAGCAGTGAATCAGTATGCTTTTCTGGCAGTTCGCATTGTCATGACATTCTTTCTTTTATTTTCAGTAACTTTTTTTACTTCCCAATCCAAAGCTTCCTCCCTTTTTGTTTTCCTTCTTTTTATTATCCTTCACGTCACAATCCATCATACATTTGCTTTTATGTAATTTTCAGCACTTTTTTTCAAATGAAATAAGCCCTTTTAATTTCTTTTCTATGACTCAATTTTTCAATTAAGGTGAGTTCTTTCAGACAACAGATCAGAATTTTGTTCTGTATGCAGTACTAGGGAAGTTATAAGCCATATGAGTAAACGCTTAGCACAGAAGACAAGAGATAAGTGTTCTAGAACATTTCAAAAGTGGCTTCAGATGCAAAACTACACTGGGCAAAATTTCTATTTTCATTTATTACATATTATGTGGAGTTAAATATTAAATACTATTATACCTTAGTACCCTGATTCTGCCTTTATCTTCATTGATTTTAAACAAAAGATCTCTTTTCCATCTTCTCTTTTTAAATTGCTCTAGAGTTGTGAATCGGGATTTGTAATCTGAACCAAATACATCAAGCCATAAGTCAGGTTGAGTTAATAGGGGAAAATCCAGATGTCCAAATTCTACTCTATGTCTTTTATCCAAAGTGTGAATTCTTTGCCTATTCATTTTTCAGAAGGGACTTCTGTAAGTACATATTATAGTAAAACTGATGAGACAAGAATATATATATATTTTTTGGCTTATATTCTGATTTCTGACATGTTGTCTTCCAATATGGGTATCTACTGCCCATGTTGGTATCTACTGCCCATAGCAACTGCCCAGTTGTCAGTAACCTCATCCCTATTTTTGTACCCATTAAAAAAAAAAAAAGATTTGTGTTTAGTTTCATTGGAGCAGTAGTTTTCAGCGTGAATTTGACTTTTTTTTTTCTAAGACTAATTACTAATTAAATTTATCCTCTGGTATTCCGTTCTTTGTCCCTTCAATAGACTCTTGTTTCAATCTCTTGCCGTTCTGTAACTTGCCATTCCCTTGAGATGTGATAACTAACTAAAGTTAACTTAATAGCAACATAGAAAATTCAGAGTATCATCTGTACAAGTGCATATGTATAGTAATACCTAAAATTTAGTACAGGGCCTGTGCTTGTGTCTCTAATAAGGACCTTGTTTTTTTTTTTTTTTTTTGCTATGAGGAACTCTATGATTTCTAATAATTAATCCTCAACCTACCACAGAATTAAGTCTGACAGTTGGGAACACCTAAATGTTTTCCTTAATCAGTTAATATAAAACAGTGCCAGAAAGGAATCCTTAAATGGAAACTTAGAAGAATATTCAGAAACTATTACATGTCTTCAATCAACCCACAAAATGAACTTAAATCCCATTTTTATTAAGTGAACGTAACCTTTGTATCTATGCAGTATCATAATTAACATTAGCATAACCCTTTTATTAATCTTGAATTCTTTTTGTTAACTGCCAGATTTTCTTCCTGAATTATGTCTTTGTTTGCAACTTGTTTTTATACTTTATAGACATAAGAGCAAAGTAAAGAATATAAAAATTATTCAGTGTTTTTGTAAAAGTGATACTGCATGAAATTACCAAAATAAGACTTTAAAAAAAGTAGAGTTGACTAGGCGTGGTGGCTCATGCCTGTAATCCCAGCACTTTGGGAGGCTGAGGTGGGCAGATCACCTGAGGTCAGGAGTTCGAGACCAGCCTGACCAACATGGTGAAACTCCGTCTCTAATGCAAATACAAAAATTAGCCAGGAGTGGTGGTGCATGCCTGTAATCCCAGCTACATGGGAGGCTGAGGCAGGCGAATTGCTTAAACCCAGGAGGCAGAGGGTGCAGTGAGCCAATATCGCACCACTGCATTCCAGCCTGGGCCACAAGAGCAAAATTCCTTCTCAAAAAAAAAAAAAAAAAAAAAGGTAGAGTTACTATCTTATCAGTTCTTGGCCAACTATGTACACAACTGAATACTGAAAAGTTAATACATTTTTTATCAAACTTGCCTTACAAATATTATAACGATATTGTTTCTTGAAGCTAGTTTATTGAGTTTTAATTGATAATCATTTAAAAGAAAAATATTTCAACAATAATGCAACTTTCATGAGGGCATGGAATTCATTCTTTGGGTCATTTTCATATTTTTTGGTCCAATTTTTTAAATTAGAAGATAAAACACAGAGTGCTACAGAGTGACCTAAGAATGAATCGGGATACAATACTAACAAATAGAATTCAGTATTTGGGCTCCAGATTCCCTGTTGTTCCCTGTAGCCAAATATTTTTCAAGTATCAGAATATAATAGGTCAATATCTGAACTTTGAAGAGTATCTGCCCTTAAAATAAAATAAGATTTATGTCCTTGTAGGCTGACTTTAGCATTTTTTTTTCTTTTTTCTTGTACAACCTGCAACATAACATTTGGTATATTGTTCCAGTTCTATGATCATTAGCAGCCTTTAGAGTACTGTAGGTGGCAAAAATGAAGTGAAGAAAAGAAGAGTTCTCAAATTCTTTATGAAGCTAAGACTTTAGGAGAACTGAGATTTTTTAATGAGCTCTACTCCAATTGCTTGCTTAATAGTTCATGTTTACACTGGGGAGCCATTGTTTGCACACTACCCATGTGACAAGTGATTCATAACCAGAATATATAAGGAGCTCAAATAGCTCTATAGGAAAATATTAATAATACCATCAAAAATGGGCAAAATATATCAGTAGACATTTCTGAAAAGAAGACACACAAATCTCATACGAGTATCTGAAAAGGTGCTCAACATCATTGAACATCAGATAAATGCAAATCCAAACTACAGTGAGATATCCTCTCACCCCAGTTAAAATGGCTTTTATCCAAAAGACAGGCAATAACATATGCTAGTGCAGATGTGGAGAGAAGGGAACCCTAGTACGGTGTTGGTGGAAATGTAAATTAGTACAATCACTATAGAGAACAGTTTGGAGTTCCCTCAAAAAACCAAAAATTGAGCTACCATATGATCCAGCAATCCCATTGCTTGATATATACCAGAAAGAAAGGAAACCAGTATACTGAAGAGACATCTGCACTCCTATGGTTGTTGCAGCACTGTTTACAATAGCTAAGATTTGTAAGCAACCCAACTTTCCATCAACAGATGAATGGAGAAAGAAAATGTGGTACATACACACAATGGTATACTATTTAGTCATAGTAAAGAATGAGATCTTGCCATTTGCAACAACATCTATGGAACTGAAGACCATTACGTTAAGTGAAATAAACCAGACACAGAAAGACAGGCATTTCATGTTCCCACTTTTTTGTGGGATCTAAAAATAAAATCAATTGAACTCAGAACATAGAAAGTTAAAGGATGGTTACCACAGTCTGGGAACAGTAGCCGGGGTTTGGGATGAGGTGGAGATGGTTAATGGGTCCAAAAATGTAGAAAGAATAAATAAAAACTACAATTTGGTGACACAATAGCATCGCTATAACCAATAATAATTCAATTGTACATTTTAAAATAAAGAGTGTAATTGGATTGTTTTAAATTAAAAGGATAAATGCTTGAGGAGACCAATATCCCATTCCCTATGATGAGATTATTTCACTTTGCACACATGTATCAAAACATCTCAGGTACTCCATAAATATATACACCTGCTAGGTACCCACAAAAATGAAATACAAAATTAGAAATTAAAAAAATAAAAGTATCATGATTTCAATTCCCATGAAGAGTATTTGAAAGTAGTGAACACATTTTTTCTTATTAAATTACACATGGTATTAACATATCTTTAGAAAGATTAAAACTTATTTTAAAGCACTCACACTGTCTCAAATGAACCAAAATTATTTAATATAATAAGCTAGAAAGTTAGCCATAAAATTAGTTTACTTTAAAACATTTATCACACCCTAAAGCTAAAAGAAATTACTTTTTAAAAGAGCAACACATAAAATATATTCTCCTATTTAAAAATCCTGCCCATGAGAAGAGATCTAACATAATTGAGTATTTCTTGGAAGAACATTTACTCATGTTTTCAAGACCCGACTGAATTGTTTAGCGCAAATATCTGAATTTTACTTTGCTGATAGAACTAAGTTTCTTCCTTTCAAGCAGCATATTTAAAAACAAATTATTGATTTATTATGAATAAATGAAAGAGTACATGAGTGAATTAAGTGGACCCTTATCTGACATATTTCAAGTTAGCTCTTTTAGCATAAGGGGCATTCTACGTTTCAGGGTGAATTATTAGAACTACTTCTAAATGTACTCTTATTCCCAAATATGAATCATAAACAGAATAAGATTGATAACTGGGGGATTAATGGTGAAAATGGTCTCTTTATTTGATTAAAAGAATTTGCATCATTTTTCTAGGAGTATACATAATGTATCTAGCAAAATTAAAGAGAAGTTTTAAGAAAATAAAAACTATATGCACACACACATACACAGACATACTCACATGTGCATACCCTGCATGTATTTAATGAGTCCTAAGTTGTTTTATTTTTATTTATTTATTTATTTTGAGATGGAGTTTTGCTCTTTTTGCCTAGGATGAAGTGCAATGGCGCGATTTTGGCTTACTGCAACCTCCGCCTCCTAGGTTCAAGTGATTCTCCTGCCTCAGCCTCCCGGGTAGCTGGGATTAGAGGCATGCGCAACCACACCCGGCTAATTTTGTATTTTCTAGTAGAGAGGGGGGGTTTCTCCATGTTGCTCAGGCTGGTCTCAAACTCCTGACCTCAGGTGATCCACCTGCCTCGGCCTCCCAAAAGTGCTGGGATTACAGGCATGAGCCACCGCGCCTGGCTTGAGTCCTAAGTTGTGATGAGAATCCTTAGAGAAATTCCAGTTCAACCCATTTCCATATAATCCTGACAGTATTATTATATTTCTCTATATTTTAATTAGAATTCAAATTATTATGTCAAAATCTCTAAGAAAAGAAGAGGTAATGTTTTAAAAAGTTTTAAGTGTGAAAAAAAGAACACTCAGTTGTCTTTTAAAAATACTACCTACAAATGCATACTGTAACTCCAGTGATCAAATGAGAATATCAGCATTAAGACCCAGAAAATAAGGTGCATGTTAAGCCCTATTATTTGTGACATTATTAATTGGTGAAAGGTAAGTGTAGGATTGATAAAGGTCACGGAGGGATACGCTGCATGAGATAATTAGATCCACACACTTTAAACAAACCCAGCCTTACATTAGATTTAGATCGCTGTCTGAACTAAAAGGTAGAACACTTTAATGCACCTCTTTATCCTGAAGCATTATATTTCACATTGTGGAAAGTTGCCATTTTTATGCGTTTATACGATGAAAACATTTTCTAAAGAAAATTAGGAGAAAGAAACACAGTAAGATTGATGTTTACCGAAATAGGCAGTGATTAGTGAGCAATCTCTGTTGATGTAACAAGCACATCACCATTGTTTGTTTCTGGATGAGTTATTAATGCTAGATGCATTAGTCATGGTTTCCAGCATTAATTTAGATTTATGCCATGAATGAAAAGGTTATTCTAACAGCAGAACATATCTGTGATACCTTTCAGAGAAATGCTAATCACAGTCCACTGAATCTGTATGTATTATTTAGTGCCATTACCAATCCTAAAGCTTTCTAGATTTTTGCTTCTCTGTTATTTGTGTTCATAGATCTTGGTAATGCTTTATAGTGTTCACACTGTGATAATAAAGAGCAACTATAGGAGTTATAGCTAGTTTAGGGTCTTGCTTAGAGTAGTATTGAGATGGGAGAGAATGTGCAGAGGATTAAGGAATTTAAAATTATGAATAATTAGACATAAATAGCACAGACCAGGTGACACATCCATTGACTAAGTGTCAGTGATTGAAGAAAAAGAAAAAATAATTAGCTTACTCAAAGTTCGATAAGCAGAGACCAGCGTTTCCTAAAGTACGTCCTGTTGAAGCCTAATACAAGGAGATACTTTTAAAAGTAAAAATAAATAAATAAAGGTGCATGGTCTATTGTGCTTGGTAATAAGAACAGAAAACTAGAATTATCTATGACTTGAGTCAATAATGACATCCATTATTGATGATAACAGTTCTTTTCTAGGTTTCGTGGAAATAATAATTGAAAGTTACCTTATGTAAGGATTTACCAGGAATAAACAGTCAAATGACTTCTCTATAAAATATCATTTCTTGGAGAGCACTGACCTCTTTTTTGTGACATACGCGTTTGTAAATCAAAAATTATGTAATGGACTTAAGGACATAAAAACAAGTGATTCAAAATACTCTGATACCAAGTTTTCTTATACACATGTAAAAAAAGAAAAGAAATGAAACCTTTGAACCAAAGAAGTGGCTTTCAATTTAGATGGTTCAGAAACAGAAAACATTTTTTTTTAAGATCAGTAATTTTTGTTTATTATTTTTTAAACCCCAAAGTCGAGGTGCAGATTAACCCTTCTAATTAGGCTTCATCTATTGGGGAGTACAAATTGTTTCAACGATTCAAAATCATTTGAATATTTGCTATTTTGCAAACAGCTGGATTCACTTGCTCTTTTACCTGTAAATTGTATGAATGCAAAACTTCTAGGGAATGGTGGGGAAGAGCATCCACCCTCACCAGAACAGGCATTATTTTACCATTTATAAAATGTTACCATTTATAAAATGTTGTTATTTTACCATTTATAAAAATCTTTCTAAGATGATAGATTTAATCTATAGCTATTAGGCAGGAGAAATCCCAGAGATGGGTCCTTGCAATACTAAGAGTAAGTTTAGCATTTTCCTAATACTTTGTCATGCATCCCCCTGTTAAAGATACTGTGGCCTCTAGTACATAAGTTAGTCATTCTTCACAACAGTTCAGTGCTTGAAGAATGAGATTGCAGACATTTTAAAAGATGTAGAAGGAATGCTTCAGCCACAAATATTCCAAAGATATAATATTATATCACCTGGGTGATGAATATTTGAATCGATTGTTTTTAGCTTAAGATTTTTTTCATCTCTTCTAAAACTGATTACCATAGAAACAATTGTATTAGCCAAGAAATTATCAGATTTAGTTATCAGGTTGTTTACAAACTTCAAGCATTGTAAATTATCTTTTCCACGTGGAAAGTAATACAGATGGAGATCGTTTCAGTGCATCTTAAACTATATTGGTGGCCAATATAGAATGCAATTTTTTTTGTATAATTCTCAAGTTAATACAATGTTTTTCTTAATCCTCATGTTAATGCATTATTTTCAAAACTACAATTTTTATATTGGGAGAAACACTTCAATGGAGCTCCCACATGTGAGAAAAACACTAGAAATAGAAAGTCTCCCTTAAACCAAACAAAAAATCAGCTTAGTAGGAATGAAGCATTAATTTAAAAGTGCATGTGTGTGCACATACAGAGAGTTTTATCAACTCCTATGAGATTTCTTGTAAGAAATTAAGACTAAATGTAATGTCTCCAATAAAAATTAACTCTGTAAGTAAAACTCTGCAGTGTACCAAGAACAAAAGGTAAGGAATATATAGGTACTGTCAAAATTGCCAAAGAGACTTCTTTCAGTAGAATGTCAGTGTTCCAATTTTTCTTAACTTTACATGTCAAAGTTATTAGCTCCATAAATGAACATAATTTCCTGTAATGTAAATAATTGACTAAAGTTTACTGATTTCTGAACATCTGAACTCTGTATGAAGACCGTTAGTGAATTTATGTGTTTAATTCATAAAGATATTTATACGTATTATTAGCTTAAGCCATCTTATTTTCTATTAACAATATCATGCTATGAAAATTTCCTCAACCAGATTTTATAAAAAACTGACATACAAAGTTTTTTAATAAATATATTAAATAAGCAGCTAAATACTGATACTAATACTGAAAAAAATTGACAATATTTGACATACCAGAGAACTTGAAATGAAAAATATGAATATTAAGTAACTGACCCATTTATATAATCTTCCTTAGCTCTGAGCTTTTCTGGATTTTGAGAGCATTTTATTGTCACAAAAATAAAGTCAATTATATTTCAGAGAAAAAATCATGAAAGATCATGACCTAACAGTATGCCCAAGGGACTGGAAATGAAAATATCTTTGAGTTAATTAATATCACTAGTGTGGATAATATAATATGTACTTTCCATTGTGTTGTAAGAATAAATAGAGTTTCTGTCTTGTTGCTATAATGTATTAGTAATGATAACACAGAGCCACCTCAATACTACAGGGACAAAGTGAACATTGGAGAAAATAAGGTCTAGTAAGTGGAATCTCATGAAAGAAAGGTATACCAATAGAAATACATTTTAATTTAGGATTTCTGGTACCTTGAAACGATCGGGTCTGTCTTTTTCTACTTCAAGTTGCCATTATTTAGCTGATGTATAAAGATTGGCTTCTGATAAATATAGTGCTTATTCTCCCAGAGTTACCAAGAGAAGGAGAAAGAGGACATCAACATGAAACTCTTTTAAGACAGAGATTATTACATTAGCCTAAATTTCTATTAGACTTGTTTTCTCCTTAAGAAATTAGAGATATAATATCTTTATTATTCAAATACAAGGAGTAGTTCTAAGTTTCCTTCATTTCTTAAAGAAAATTTTCTTTATTAAATACAATATACTAGTGGACACCATACAATCATTATCATCCACTAAGCTATACTGCGTTTAAGCATATATGAGAATAGACAGTAAAGACAAGATATGTTTAGTTGTATTGACAATAATAAATTAGGAAAGAGTAGAAATGGAAGAAGAGATAGAGTAGGTTCATGTAAAAACACATGAAAAGTGAAAAGATGCTTACCTTTGGATGCAGTGAGATTTAATAATATATTAAAAGGGATGTAGGATAAGTTGGGGAGTGATATATTTAACAAGAAGAAAGTTCTCTTCATTTAAAAAAAAATTAAGGAGAAGGCAAAGCAAGATGGTGGAATAGAAAGCTCCACCAATTCTCCCCCTGTATTAGTTCCTTTTCACACTGCTGATAAAGACATACATGAGACTGGGCAATTTACGTAAGAAAGAGGCCTAATTGGATTCACAATTCCACGTGGCTGGAGAGGCCTCACAATCATGGCAGAAGGCTAGGAGGAGCAAGTCATGTCTTACATGGATGGCAGCAGGCAAACAGAGAGCTTGTGCAGGGCAACTCTTGTTTTTAAAACCTCAGGTCTCATGAGACCCATTCACTATCATGGGAACAGCACAGGAAAGACCCACCTCCATAATTCAATCATCTCCCACTGGGTCCCTCCCACAACACATGGGAATTATGGGATTTGGGTGAGGACACAAAGCCAAACCATATTATCTCCGCACAAGAGTACCAAGTTAACAATTATCTACACAGAAAAAAACACTTTCATAAAAACCACTAACTAGATATTCACTCACAGTATGTGGTTTTAATTTCATATCACTGAAAGAGGAACTAAAGAGATAGGATAAACAGTCCTGAATCACCAACGCCAACCCTCCCCCAGTCCCTGTAGTGGTGGCGGGGTGTGGAGAGCATCTCTGGGTACTGGGGGAGAGAGAACACAGCAACTGTGAGGCATTGAACTCAGTGTTATCCTGTTACAGCATAAAAGAAACACAGACTAAACTCAGCTGATGTCCACCCACAGAGGGAGCATGTAAATCAGCCCTAGCCAGAGAGGAATTGTGGATCCCAGCTGTCTGAACTTGAGTTCTATGAATTTTCATGCCTATGGCAAAAGTGCTCTGCATCTCTAAGTAAACTTGAAAGGTGGGTTAAGTCATAAGGACTGCAAATCCTAGGTGTATCCTAAGACTGAACTAGGCCCAGAGACAGTGGACTGGGGGGACACACAACCTACTGAGACACAGCTGGGGAAGTCAAGAGAGTGCTGGCATCATCCCACTTAACCTCAGGCTGCACAGCTCTCAGCTCCAAAAGATACACTTCCCCTCCACTTGAGGAGAGGAGAGGCAAGAGTTGGGAGGACACTGTCTTGCATGTTGGATACCAGCTAAGCCACAGTAGCATAGAGCACCAGTCAGAGTCAAAAGACCCCCCTTCCATACAGTCGTTTATAGTATCTATATGCCAATAAATTTAAAAATCTGTAGTAAATAGATAAATTACTAGACACATAAAAGTTACCAAGATTGAACCAGAAAGAAATCCAAAATCTAAACAGACCAATAACAAGTAATGAGATTGAAGCCATAATAAAAAATCTCCCAGTAAAGAAAACACCAGAATCCAAAGACTTCACTGCTGAATTCTACCAAATATTTAAAGAACTAACACAAATCCTACTCAAACTATTTCCAAAAAATAGAGGAGGGAGTACTTTGAAACTCATTCTATAAGGGTAGTATTACCCTGATATTAACACCAGATAAAGACACATCCCCCCCCCCCAAAAAAAAAAAGCCAACTACAGTGAAGTACCCCTGAAGAACATCAATGCAAAATTCCTTAACAAAATACTAGCAAATCAAATTCAGCAATAGTTTAGAAACATCGTCCATCATGACCAAGTGGGATTTATTCCTGGGATGCAAGGATGGTTCAACATATGCAAATCAATCAAAGTGATACATCATATCATCATAATAAAGGATGAAAACATAATCATTTCAATTGATGCTGAAAAAGCATTTGATAAAATTCAACATCCCTTCATGATAAAAACCCTTAAAAAACTAGGTGTAGAAGGAACATAACCTAATATAATAAAAGCCATATACAACAGACCCACAGCTAGTATCATACTGAATAGGGAAAATCTGAAAGCCTTTCATCTAAGATCTGTAACATAAAGATGCTGACTATCATGGTCATTATTATAAATAGTATTTGAAGTCCTAGCTAGAGCAATCAGAAAAGGAGAAGATAGAAAGGGAATCCAAGTTGGAAAGGAAGAATTAAAATTATTCTTGTTTGCAGCTGATATGATGTTATATTTGGAAAAACCTAAAGACTCCACAAGAAAATGATTAGAACTGATAAATTCAGTAAAGTTGCAGGATAAAAGTTTAACTTGTGAAAATCAGTAGCATTTCTATATACCAACCACGAAAAATGTGAAAAAGAAATTTTAAAAATTTAATCCCATTTACAATAGCCACACATAAAATTAAACATCAAGGAATTAATTTAACCAAAGAAGTGAAATACCTCTATAATAAAACTTATAAAACACTTATAAAGGAAATTGAAGAGGACACCAAAAGATAGGAAATCAGTATATCAAAGGGATATCTGCACTCCTATGTTTGTTGCAGCACTGTTTACAATGGCTAAGATCTGGAAGCAACCTAAGTGTTCATCAACAGATGAATGGAGAAAAAAAATTGGTACATATACACAGTAGAGTACTATTTAGCCATAACAAAGAATGAGAGTCTGTCATTTGCAACAACATGGATAAAACTGGAGATCATTATGTTAAGTGAAATAAGCCAGACACAGAAAGACAAACATTGCGTGTTCTTGCTTATTTATGGGATCTAAAAATCAAATCAGTTTAACTCATGAACATGAGGCTTATAAATACTACCTTATAACTCATTATTTTAAACTGATGACAACTTAGGAATGATTGCATAAACAAACAAAAAAGCACAAAAAGAAAACTAATAAACACAGTGTACTTTAACTTTATACTCCCTCCTTTTAACTCTTTACTGTTTCTTTTTATGTCTTATTGTACTATGTTTTCAAAAGTGTTGCAGTTATAATTTTTGATTGGTTCATCATTTGACCTTTCTACTTAAGAGTAGTTTACATACCATCATTATGTGATGTTATAATATTCTGTGGTTTTCCATGTGCTTACTATTTCCAGTGAGTTTTCTACCTTCAGATTATTTCTTCTTATGTATTAACGTATTGTGTTTCAGAATAAAGAACACCCTTTAGCATTTCTTTTAAGACAGGTCTTGTGTTTATGGAATCCCTCAGCTTTTGTATGTTATTTGTTTCTTTCCTTTTTGTGCTTTTAGAATCCTTTCTTTATCCTTGACCTTTGGGAGTTTGGTTATTAAATGCCTTGAGGTTGTCTTCTTTGGGTTAAATCTGCATGGTGTTTTGTAACCTCTTTGTACTTAAATGTTGACTTATTTCTCTAGATTTGGGAAGTTTTCTAATATTACCTCTTTGAATAAACTTTCTACCCCCATCTCTTTCTCTACATTTTCTTTCAGGAAAATAACACTTAGATTTACCCTTTTGAGGATATTTTCTAGATCTTATAGCTGTACTTCATTCTTTATTCCTTTTAATTTTGTTTCCTTTGACCCTGTATTTTCCACTAGCCTGACTTCAACTAATTCTTTCTTCTGCTTTATCATTTCTGCTAGTAAGATTCTATGATACATTCTTCGGCATGACAATTTCATTAATCAGCTGTAGAATTTCTGCTTTATTCTTTTAAATTATTTCAATTTCTTTGTTAAATTTATCTGGCAGAATTCTGAATTCCTTCTCTGTGTTATCTTAAATTTCTTTGGGTCTCCTCACACAGCTATTTTGAATTATCTGTCTGAAAGGTCTATGTCCCTGTTTCTCCAGGATTGGTTCCTGGTGACTTATTTAGTTCATTTTGTGAGGCCATGTTTTCTTTGATTTTCTTGATTGCTTATGGACATTCATCAGTGTCAGGGCATTAAAGATATATATTTATCGTAGTCAGTTTGAGCTTGTTTTATGTCTGTCCTTTTTGAGAAGGTTTTCCATGTATTCTAAGGGAATTGAGTACTGAGCCCAATAATGCTGTGGTTTTTGTGGACTCATGGAGGTACTGCCTTAGTAGTCTTAGATAAGGTCCAAAAGAATTATTTGGATTAAAAGGAAGAGTCTCATGTTGTCTTCCCTTACTTTCTCCCAAACAGTGCCTCTCTCTGTGTGCTGAGCCACCTGGAACTGTGCGCATTGTGATGCAAGTACCATGGGGTCACCACCACTGGGTGTGTGTTGAGTGAGACCAGAAGCCAGCACAACACTGAGTCTCACCAAAGTCCTACTGTAACCACTGCCTGGATACCACCTATGTTCACTCCAAGGTTCGAGGACTCTATAATCAGCAGGTGGTGAAACCAGCCAGATTTCTGTTCTTTCATTCAGGGCAGTGAGATCTCTCAGGCCCCAGACATGTGCAGAGATCTTGTGTGAGAGCCAGCATTTGTAGGACAAAACCTTACAAATTTACCTAATATTTCATTCTACTTTGTGTAAGCTGGCACTCATACCACAATACGAAGTCCCTCCTGCTTTTCTCTCCTCTTTCCACAGGCAGAGGCACCTCTCCCTGTGGCCACCACCCCCAGCCCACGAGGCGTTCTGCGACACCACTACTTATGTTCACTTAAAGACCAAGGGCTCTTCTAAGAGATTGTAGTGAATGTTGCCAGAGCTAGGACACACCTCTCAAGGTAGTGAGCTCCCCTCTGGCCTAAAGCAGGTCCAGAATTGCTGTCCAAAAGCCTAGACCAGGACTTGACACCAAGAGCCTGTTTATTGCTCTCCCCCACTGTGCCAAGCCGGTATCTAGTGTGCAAAACAAAATCTTCGTTATTTTTCCCCCTGCTTTTTTCAAACAGAAAGAGTCTTTCACTGTAGCCAGCACCGCTGGGAATATGGCTGGTCACACCTGAAGTCAGTACCTCTCAGAGCCCAAGGCCCATGCAGTACTCCCTGACTATCACTCTTTATCATTCAGAGCCCAAGGTCTCTTTAGTCAGCAGTTTATAAATCCTATCAGAAGTGGGTTTTTTTTCCCCTTCAAGGCCATGGGTCTGCTTCTGGCCCAGGTTGTTTCCAGATGTGTCATCTGTGAGCCAGAATGGGGACCTCACAACTCTACCGGTGCCCTATACTTCTGTGGCTGAGCTGGCATCCAAGATGCATAAAAAAGGCTTCTTTACTCTTTTCTTTCCTTTTCTTAATCTGAAGAAAGGAGTCATTTTTATTGCTGAGAGCTGCACTGCTTTGGCTTGGAAGAAGAGTGCCACAAGCACTCCCTTAGCTGCCCTAGCTGGTGTCTTCCTAGGTCACATGCCACCTGAGTCCACTGGCTCTAAGCCCAACCTAGCACTTGGAGTTGTCCAGGAATTGTATTCCTTGTGTCCTACACTGCCTTTCAGGTTTCCCTGGGACCCCAGAGCACTTTGGCCTACAGCAGTAAGGCTTCCTAAAAAACCTCAAGTTCTGACCACTGTAATGGGTGATTCTCTTGTGATAAGGACTGGTCCAAATGATCCCTCAGTGCATGGCACTGGTAGATCCCAGCACAACTTTGCTCTCTACTGTGTCAGGGCAGCACTGAGTTCAATGTAAAGTCCCTTAGTCACTGTGCTCTCCCTCCCCCAAGTGCACAAGCTCTCTGTGCCACAGGGCCACTGCCAGTGGATGGGGAGAGGTGGTGTCAGCTATTTCAGACTGTTTCTCCTATCCTTTTTAATGCCTCTTTCAGTGATATGAATTTAAACCATGTACTGTGATTACTCACTTGATTTTTGGTTCCAGTGATGGTGTTTTACTGTGTGCAGATACTTGTTAAAATGTAGTGTTCCAGCGTAGGGGACAAATAGTGTAGGCTTTTATTCCACCATCTTACTCCACCATCGTTAGATTTTTTTCTTAAACTTTTGTTTATTTTAAACAAGAAGTTCTTTCAAAAAATAACTCAATTAAAAAAAATCCTATTCAACCAACTACCCTCTTTCACTATAAAAAGGAGTTCGAGGCCGGGCACGGTGGCTCAAGCCTGTAATCCCAGCACTTGGGGAGGCCGAGACGGGCGGATCACGAGGTCAGCAGATCGAGACCATCCTGGCGAACACGGTGAAACCCCGTCTCTACTGAAAAATACAAAACACTAGCCGGGCGAGGTGGTGGGCGCCTGTAGTCCCAGCTACTCGGGAGGCTGAGGCAGGAGAATGGCGTGAACCCGAGAGGCAGAGCTTGCAGTGTGCTGAGATCCGGCCACTGCACTCCAGCCTGGGCGACACAGCGAGACTCCGTCTCAAAAAAAAAAAAAAAAAGGAGTTCGAGACCAACCTGGTCAACATGGTGAAACCCCATTTCAATACAAAAATTAGCCTGGTGTGGTGGCAGGCACCTGTAATTCCAGCTATTTGGGAGACTGAGGCAGGAGAATTGCTCAAACCCAGGAGGCGGAGGTTGCAGTGAGCCGAGATCGTGCCACTGCACTCTAGTCTGGGTGACAGAGTGAGACTATTTCTCAAAAAAAAAAAAAAAAAAAAAAGGATATATACAATACTACACTTAAAATTCTGTTGATAGGTATACGTTTTCCAGTTCAAACAATTCTCTGTATTACTATTTTCTCAAGGAGATGTCAGTTTATTTCAAATGTATTTTATATAGCATATTCTCACACTACATATTTAAGATGAAATTTGTAAATGTGATTAAAAATTCTTGAATTGAATAAACTGAAATTCAACAGCCATTCAATTGAATTTTACTCTACCTGATGAATATTTTGGCATTGTGGAGATAATCTCTTTTTTGAAAAGAACTCATTAAATATCACTTTTGCATCGGTATTGGGACCTTTTAATATGTAGTTGCATATTAGGAGATGATGAAGAGTTACCTGCAGTACTGCACACAAATACTAATCTTCATTTCAATGATTTCCAAACTTTTGACTTTACAATTATCTGTATTACCATACTTCATGTTATATCGTTGGAACACTGGAACCACTAGCACCTTTTAAAATGTCCATAAATTAGAATAAAGTTATAATAAAACCACATTTTTATATTTTTTTCTAAGAATTTATAATAGAAGACAAAGTTTTGTGGGATTCACAATATATTATCAATGTGTGTTTCTTGAAAATCATTTAGAATAAGAAAATAATTTGAAGTCAACTAATATACAGGATCAATGTCTCCTTTTAGATGAAAGGATAAAACATTATTTTCTGTGAATGTAGGCAAAGTCACTTCAACAAATGGAATTTTTTACCTCTAAAAAAGATTGTCATTTATTTTCTGGTAACTGTTGTACTCTGAAAAATCTAAAGCCTCTCTAGTGGCAGAAACCTAGAAAATTCAATACAGGTTTAATATAAAGAATACACGATCTTTAAAAAAATACAATAAAGAAAATATTGTTTTAGTCTCTTGAGAGCCATCTTTCTAGATTTTTCAAAGTATAGAAAAAAATGAAGTGTTTCAACCAATTGCAATCCTGAACAGGATTGTTTATCATAATACATCAAAATTCTTTAGTCTACAATTTTATCCTTCAAAATATGTACTTCTTAAATCCGGATTATAAAACCACTCACGTCCACTTTTCCATTTAGAATAAAAGGAACCAGCGAGATTATATGATTTCTGCAAGTATTTAAAAACATTCCAAATTACAAATCAGTGTAAAGTCTCCTGAATATCAGGACACTGCATTTGTTAATCATACAATAATAATATTGTCTTTTACAATTTTGGCTTTTAATAACTTTTTAAACTTTGTTTTTAAACATTATAATAACTTCCCATAGAGATGTACTTCTCCAATCGTGATTGGAAGCAAATATTACATAAAATTGACTTGCAAAATATCACGGTAACATAGTTATTAATACAGCACTATATGTTATTCATATCAACCTCTTTTGACCCAACTTTTCTAAAAGAAGACGTTAAGAACATGTTAAGAATACACATGAAAAGAGATTTTGTTTTTAATCTTACCTTTCCTATAAACCTTAGTAATCAGAAAATAGAAAGAAATAGCTGGCTAACTCTTTTTTTAAAATCACTGTAAATGGGCTAGAAGCCATGATATGAATTCATGAAATTTGAATCAGGGTCATTATTTATAAATAAAGTTTTGGCTGGGCATGGTGGCTCACGCCTGTAATTAGCTGGGCATTATGGTGGGTGCTTGTAGTCCCAACTGAGAGAGACTGAGGCAGGAGAATGACTTGAATCTGGGAGGTAGAGGTTGCAGTGAGCCGAGATCATGCCACTGCACTCCAGCCTGGGTGACAGAGCAAGACTCTGCCAAAAAAAAAAAAAAGGTTTATCATAATATACAGTCTAGGATAACAGAAGGAAATACTATACTCAAACCATCTAAAGGAAGTCATCAAAAGCCAATCTTATTTTTCAAACATGTTAAAGATAAATATGAATATAGACATGCTAATATAATAATTAAAAAAAAACCCACAAAACTTTGTAAGTAGGATAGATGATAGACAATGGAAGGAAGAAAAGAAGGGAGGTAATTTTACAAACTATATACTTCAGGCCAGGCGCGGTGGCTCAAGCCTGTAATCCCAGCACTTTGGGAGGCCGAGATGGGCGGATCACGAGGTCAGGAGATCGAGACCATCCTGGCTAACATGGTGAAACCCCGTCTCTATT
>NC_045445.1:61312675-61330168 GCF_002776525.5 Piliocolobus tephrosceles | reverse complement strand
GGAGGCTGGGACCCAGCCAAGGCACTCCAGCCTGGGTGAAAGAGGGGGACTCCCCCTCAAAAAAAAAAAAAAAAAAAAAAAATTATTCACTATGTATTCTCACAAGGCACATTATGCAAGTCCAGTACTTTATGAGGGATGCAAACGTGTAATTGTAAAATATGACAATAATGTCGAATTAAGAAAGTACACATACGTATATAATAGGTATATGTGTGCACATATATTTGACTTTGCTTTTCTAATTTAAAATTTAACTTAACGCCTTACATCGCCTTATTTTGGAGCACTCGTTTATAATTTCATCTTGAACATGAAATAGACTTTCACTTCATTTCATTTGCTGCTTACTTAGAAAGTATCCTGATTTCAGGTCAGTGTAAAGATGCTACCTATATTGTTCAACCTGAAATTAAGTGTCTCTATTCAGTGCTTACATTTTCCTTCAACACAGTTTCTTTACGTGTGTAAGTGAGTTCTGAAATAATAGAAAAAATGAGAACCTGCATGAAAATGATGAACATTTTCAAATGTGTGATATCTCAATTCATATTCACCGGGTTCCTCTATGCAATACTTGTTAAGAAAACATGTATTTCTCACAATGAGTAGTGCCCTTTTTCCTGTGGTTTATCTATTTGGAACAAAACTTTGATGATTTATTTAATCTCTCCCTAACATCCTTTTCACGATGGCAAAAGAGAACAAAGAACATCTATGGTTCAGAATAAATAAAACAAAGTTGTCATCTCACTGAAATATACATAAAAAGAAACTCAAGTATACTAGTAGTAGAGCAGCATATATATTTTTATTTAATTTATTTTAATAGACATAATAATTGAATGTATTTATGGGTTACATAGTAATGCTTTGATACATACAATGCATAGTGATCAAATCAGAGAAATTAGCATATAAGTCACTTAAAGCATTTATTATTTCTTGTAGTGGGAATATTTGAAATCCTCTCTTCTAGCTTTTTGAACACATATCATAAATTATTGTAAACTAGAGTAATCCTACAGTGCTATAGAATGCTAGAGCTTATTCTTCCTATCTAGTTGTAATTTTGTATCCTTTAATGAATGTCTCCCGCTCTCCTCTTCTCCCTACCCTTTGTAGCTTCTAGTAACCGCAAATCTACTCTCTACTTACGTGGGATCAAACTTTTAGTTTCCAAATATAAGTGGAAACATGCGGTATTAATCCTTTGTGCCTGGGTTATTTCATTTAGTATAATATGCTTCAGGCTCACCCATATCTGTGTATTCATATAAAAAGCATATTAAATGTGCTATTAAATAAAGGTTTTGCATTTTTCCTATTGTAATATCATAAATATCTTCCTTGGATATCTAGGTGCTCTCTCACTCACATAGTTAAAAAAGAAACCCATAACTAGTTTAGTATACATTTCTGGATTACTTTTCTTTCTGAATGTTTTAAATTTTAATTTATTTTCCTATATAGTAAGTCTATATATTTATGTGATACCTTGGATATTTTGAGTCAGGCATGCAATATGTAATAATCAAATCATGAAGAATGGGGTACCCATCTCCTCAAGCATTTATCCTTTATGTTACAAACCATCCAATTATATTATTTTGGTTATTTTTAAATGTACAATTAAATTATTATCAAATATAGTCATCCTGTTGTGCTATCAAATACTTGGTCTTATTCATTCTTTCTAACTATTTTTGTACTCATTAACCATCCCCATCTAAACCCCACCACACACTACCCTTCCCGGCCCTGGGTAATCATCCCTTTACTTTCTATTTCCATGAGTTCAATTGTTTTGATTTTTAGATGCTACAAATAAGTTAGAATATATGTTTATCTTTCTGTGCCTGGCTCGTTTAACTTAACATAATGATCTCCAGTTCCATTCATATTGTTGCAAATGACTGGATCTCATTCATTTTTATGGCTAAATAGTATTCCACTGTATATATGTACCACATTCCTTTCTCTATTCATCTGTTGATGGAAACTGAAGTTACGTACAAATCTTAGCTATTGTGAACAGTGCTGCACAAACATAGGAGTGCAAATGTCTCTTCAATATACTGATTTCCTTTATTTTTGGTATATATCAAGCAGTGGAATTGCTGGATCATATGGTAGCTCAATTTTTGGTTTTTTGAAAAAAACTCCAAACTGTTTTCTAGAGTGGTTGTACTAATTTACATTTCCACCATCGATGTACTAAAGTTCCCTTTTCTCGACATCTGTGCTAGCATTTGTTATTGCCTGTCTTTTGGATAAAAGCCAATTTAAATGGGTTGAGAGGATATCTCTTTGTAGTTTTGATTTGTATTTCTTTTTCATATACTTGTTTGACATTTGTATTTCTTCTTTTAAGAAAGGTCTAGTCAAATCTTTTGCCCATTTTTTTTTGCTCAGATTATTAGAGTATTTCCTATAGACTTGTTTGAACTCTTTATATATTCTGTTTATTAATTTTTGACAGATGGGTATATTGCAAATATTTTCTCCCTTTCTGTGGGTTGTCTCTTCACTCTGTTAATTGCTTCCTCTGCTGTGCAGAAGCTTTTTAACTTAATGTGATCTCGTTTGTGTATTTTTTGCTTTGATTGCCTGTGTTTGTACTCATGAAGTTTTTGCCCAGACCAATATCCTAAAGAGTTTCCCCAATGTTTTCTTGTAGTAGTTTCATAGATTGAAGTCTTAGATTTAAATATTTAATCCATTTTGATTTTATTTTTGTATAGGATGAGAGGAGGGTCTACTTTTATTCTCCGTATGAATATCCAATTTTCCCAGCCTCAATTATTGAATAAACTGTCTTTTCTCTTGGGAATTTTTTCTCTCTGGCATTTTTCTCAAAAATGAATTTGGTGTAAGTGTGTGGATTTAATTCTGGGTTCTCTATTCTGTTCTATTGGTCTATGTGTCTGTTTTTATGCCACCATGCTGTGTTGGTTACCATAGCAGTGTGGTACAATTTGAAGTCAGGTAAGGTGATTCCTCTAGATTTTTTTTTTTTCCCCCTCAGGATAGTTGTGATAATTTGGGAATTTTTGTGATTCCATGTAAGATTCAGGAATTTTTTTTTCTAGTTCAATGAGTAATGCCACTGGTATTTTGATAAGCATTGCCTTGAGTCTGTAAATTGCTTTGAGTAGTATGGGTATTTTAACAATATTAATTGTACCATTTCATAAACATGGAATATCTTTCCATTTTTTGGTGTCCTCCTCAATTTTTTTCATCAGCATTTTATAGTTTTCATTACAGAGATCTTTCCTTTTTGGTTAATTCCTAGGTATTTAATTTTATGTGTTATTATTGTAAATGGAATAACTTTTTAAAATTTATCTTAGAGATTGTTCCTTGTTGGCATATAAAAATGCTACTGCATGTTAATTTTTTATCCTGCAACTTTACTGACCTTGTTCATGAGTTCTAACAGTTTCGTTTGTGCAGTCTTTAGGTGTTTCCAAATATAAGATCATATCATCTATAAACAAAGATAATTTGACTTCTTTCACTCCAGTTTTGATGCCCTTTGTATTTTCTCTTATATGATTGCACTAGCTAGTTCTTGCTACTGTGTTGAATTACAGCAGTGAAAGTGGGCATCCTTTCAAGTTTCAGGTTTTAGAGAACAGATTTTCCATTTTTCCCCATTCAGTAGGATACTAGCTGAGGTTCTGTCATATATGGCTTTTATTGCATTGATGTGTGTTCCTTCTATACCCACTTCTTTGAGGATTTTTTTAATAATAAAGGAATGCTAAATTTTTTCATGTATTTTCAGCATCAGTTGAAAAGATCATATGGATTTTATCCTTCCTTCTGTTTATATGATTTATTACATTGATTGATTTGTGTGTGTTGAACCACTCTTGCATCCAGGGTTAAATCTCACTTGGTCATAATGCATGCTCTTTCTATTGCATTTTTGAATTTGGTTTGCTAGTATTTTATTGGAAATTGTTGCATCAATATTCGTCACGGATATTGTCCTGCAATTTTCGTGTGTGTGTGTGTGTATGTGTGTGTGTTTCTTGATGTGCCTTTGTCTGCTTTCAGTATCAGGATAATATTGGCCTCATGGAATGAATTTGAAAGTATTCCATCCACCTCTATTTTTAAGAATTGTTTGAGTAGCATCCTTATTAGCTCTTCTTTACATGTTTGGTAGAATTCAGCATTGAAATCATTGCGTCTTGGGCTCTTTTAACTGGGATTTTTTTAAATTAAGACTTTGATCTCATTATTTGTTATTTGTTCAGGTTTCGGAGTTCTTCCTAGTTCAATTTGATTGGGTTGTGCATGTCTTGGAATTTGTCTATTTCTTCTAGATTTTCCTATTAATAGGCATATAGTTGCTCATAGTAGCCGTACTAATGACCCTTTGAATTTCTTGCAGCATCAGTTGTCGTGTCTCCTTTATAATTTCTGGTTTTACATATTTGAATCTTTTTTTGGTAGTCAGTCTAGCTAAAAGTTTGTCAATTTGTTTAACTTTCCCAATAACCGACTTTTTTCACTCATGTTTTGTATTGCTTTCTTCATTTTAATTTTATTTATTTCTATTCTAATCTTTTTTTGTTTATTTGAAGTTTTTCTCCTCTTTTTAGATGTAGGCAAATATAGCTGTAAATTTCCTTCTTAATACTGCTTTTGCTGTATCCCATAGGTTTTGGTGTTATATTTCCATGATCATTCAGTAGGTGGAGTTTTCTATCCCACCATCTTGCTCCCCCTCATTTCTTAATTTCTGGAGTTCTAGATAAACTTTCAAAACCACGCACTGCATTACTCAGAATAGAGACAATGAATGTGTTACAGAAGTTACAAAAATTCAGTAGTAAAAGCTTGGTAAATTCAGTATCTCATTCTCCATTATGGGAAAATATTCTTTATTTACACAGAGTCAGTTTTACTCAAATTGGGAGAACACTAGATCTTCGCTGTTAATCAAGCAAGGAAAATTTTTTTAATCATTGAACAGTCGATTTTAGAGGTAGAATATGCCTTGATTCTTCTAAATATTTTTCACCAACGTATCTCCATCTGCAAAGAAGAGTTAACTGGCCACTTTGATGACCTGTAAGTTCCTCAAAACCTAATACTTATTGTATTATATTTTAATTGTGGAAAACAAAGATATTCTGCATTCTACGCTTCAATGTCTTATATACAGTAAGAAGAATAAATGTAACCTTTCTCTGCCATATTTTATACATGCCACTTTCTTTAAATCAATTAAAAGACTTCCATTATTTACAGTTAAACACTAAAATTTAGCCTGATATTCCAGGCCCTATAGAATTTTTAAAAAATTATTATTATTATTATTTTTAAAATTTGTGAGTACAGGGTAGGTATATTTATTTATGGGGTACATGGCATAACCTAGTTAAAGCCTGAAGCTCCTTAGAATCAGAGGGACTTTATTAATTACATAGTTCAAACGTGTATCTCTTACTATAACCCCTTCAATAATCCTCCATTTTTATACACTATTCTTTAGCCTAGAGCACTTAGGAACTCTTAATGTTTAAATTGATATATTATTAATTTTTGAATTGAATGTCACCTCTCTGCTCTGAATTTTTTATTAACTCTTTAATGGCTAAAAAAATTGAAATACGTTTCTTCTTCTTATCATCTGTTTTCTGTGTTCTATAACTTCCACCTTTTCTGGTCTTTTTCTGTATGCCATATTCTTCTCCTAATGTGAACTAAGAAGGGTCCTGCAAAGGAGGCTCACTTTCTTCTTGGCATGCCTTTATATAAGCTAGCTCTTCCCACTGCCAACATCCCGCTTCCCACCAAACTTTCCATACTGTCTAAGATTATTCTTTGTTTCCTTAGCCCTCCAAAGCATCTTAATTCTCATTTTAGCAGTTTCTAGTGTAATTAATTTGTTTACAAACATGTAGTCTCTATTATAATATCAGAGCCTTAGTAGCGGGGTTTTGTAATGTATATCTTTGTTTCTACAATGCTTAACCCAACACCTGGTGCAACATAGGAACCTCATAACTTTTAAAATGCATGCTAACTAATATTAGTATCAGAAAGAAACTTAAAGATCATCCAGTTCTACATCTTCATTATTAAAGACAATAAAATTGAGGTCCACACAGCAGAAGTGGTTTAATTGAGGCCCACGCAGCAGAAGTGGTTTGCTAAGTTTACAAGGTTAAAACTTTGTTTGAAATGGAAGGGAATTTTTATTTCAAGTGTATAGTCTAAAACACAGAAGAAATATTTGACCTTCATTACTTCTTTTAAATATGTACCTAGGATCTATCATGATGATATTTTAACATTCACATAAAAAATTAGGTTTATGATAGGGAGGTTATTTTTTAATTTCCCAAGGGACCTGAAATTTTGATAGAAAAATGTTTAATATTTTCCAGAATATAATAATACTGTAATCCTGATATAACCAAAGGAAATATGAATCATACAGATTAGAGACTTCAATGGAATATTTTAAAGTTTATTGTAGGCAGTGCTTACAGTTTGGAGATGTCTGAGGTCTGAGGTCTTAAACTCACACATTCATTACTTCAGGTAAGTAGTGCTATTGCTATTGTAATTCCAAAGGCATAGTTTCCCTTAAGAAACAGCTGCTTGGTATCTGCATAGCACTTGCATTACCATCCCTTCTATTCAATTTTAGAAAGGTTTTGTCCTTCTCTGGTTAAAAGAATTACTGATAAAAAGTCTTATTTCATAAGCTATTATAACAGAGGCTCCTGGAAGGTCCTTTTGGCTAAACACACGTATTAGTTCATTCTCACAGTGCTATGAAGAAATACCCATAACTGAGTAATTTATAAAGGTAAAAGGTAGAATTGACTCAAAATTTCACATTGCTAGGGAGGCCTCAGGAAACTTACAATCATGGCAGAAGTCAAAGTAGGCACCATCTTTGCAGGGTGACAGGACAGAGTGAGTGCTGAGCAAAAAGTAAAGAGCCACTTATAAAGCTATCAGATCTTGTGAGAACTCACTCACTATCATGAGAACAGCATGGGGGTAACCACCACCATGAGCCAATTACCTCCCACTGGATCCCTCCCATAACATGTGAGGATTATGAGAAAAATAATTCAAGATTAGATTTGGGTAGAGACACAGCCAAAACACATAATTCCACCCCTGTCCCTGCCCAAATCTTACGTACTCACATTGCAAAACACAATAATACCTTTCACACAGTCCCCCAAAGGTTTAGCTCATTCCAGCATTAACCCCAAAAGCCCAAGTGCAAAGTCTCATCCAAGACAAGGCAAGTCACTTCTGCCTGTGAGCCTGTAAACTCCAAAGCAAGTTAGTTACTGTCTAGAAACAATGAAAGTACAGAAATTGGGTAATTCTACCTGTTCCAAGTGAGAGAAACTGGCAAAAAAAACAAGAGGCTACAGAACCTATGCAAATCCAAAACCCAGCAGACAAGTCATTAAATCTTAACACTCCAAAATGATTTTCTTTAACTCCATGTCTCACATCCAGGTCACACTGATGCAAGAGGTGGACTCTGATGGTCTTGGACTGGTCCACCTCTGTGGCTTTGCAGGGGTGCTGCTCTGGGCTGCTTTCAAAGGCTGGAATTTAGTGTCTGCAGCTTTTCCAGGTGGACATTGCTGTCTTCTGGTGGATCTACCATTCTGGGGTCTGGAGGACAGTGACCCTCTTCTCACAGCTCCACTAGGCAGTGCCCCAGTGGGGACTTTGTGTGAGGACTCCAATTTCACATTTTCCTTCTGCACTGCCCTAGAAGAGGTTCTCCATGAGGGCACCTCCCATGCAGCAAACTTCTGCCTGGATATCCAGGTGTTTCCATACATCCTCTGAAATCCAGTTGAAGGTTCCCAAAACTCAATTTTTTACTCTGTGCACCAGAAGACCCAACACCATGTATAATTCACCAAGGCTTGGGGCTTGCACCCTCTGAAGCAACTTCCTCAGCTTTATGTTGACCTCTGCTAGCCATGGCTGAGATTGAAGCGGCTGTGATGCAAGGCACCATGCACTGAGGCTGCACAGAGAAGAAGGGCCCTGGGCTTAGTCCATGAAACCATTTTTTCCTTCTAGGCCTCCAGGCCTCCAGGCCTGTGATGGAAAGAATTGCTTTGAAGGTCTCTGACATGCCCTGTAGACATTTCACCCATTGCCTTGGCAATTAGCATTCAGAGCCTTGTTAATTATGCAAATTTCTGCAGAAGGCTTGAATTTCTCCCCCAGAAAATGAAATGAATTTCTCCTTTCTGTTGCGTCATCAAGCTGCAAATTTTCCAAACTTGTATGCTCTGCTTCCTCTTAATGCTTTGCCACTTAGAAATTTCTTCTGCCAGATACCCTAAATCATCTCTCTCAAGTTCAAAGTTCCACAGATCTCTAGAGCAGGGGCAAAATGCCACCAGTCTCATCAATAAAGCACAGCAAGAATCATCTTTATTCCAATACCCAAGAAATTTTTTATCTCCATTTGAAACCACCTCAGCTTGGACATCATTGTCTATATCACTACTTTCCCACATTTTCCTGTCTACTTCTGAGCCCTCCAAGCCTCTATGAAGGTCCAAACTTTCCCACACTTTTCTGTCTTCTTTAGAGCCCTCCAAGCTGTTTTGACCTCTGCCTGTTACCCAGTTCCAAAGTTGCTTCCACATTTTCTAATGTCTTTACAGCAGTGCATCAGTACCTTGATACCAATTTACTGTACTAGTTTGTTCTCACACTGACATGAAAAAAAAAAAAAAAAAAAAAAAAAAACAACCTAGGGTGAGAAATTTATAAAGAGAAGAGGTTTAATTGACTCACAGTTCTGCATTACTGGGGAGGCCTCAGGAAACTTACAATTATGGCAGAAGACAAAGCAGGCACTTTCTTCACAGGATGGCTGGATGGCGTGAGTGCTGAGCAAAGGGGAAAAGCCCCTTTATAATACCATCAGATTTCATTTCAACTCACTTACATGAGAACAGCATGGGGATAACCACCCTCATGATTCAACAATTCAAAATGAGATTTGAGTGGAGACACAGCCAAACCATATCAACACATAATACGTTTCACAGGTGACTCAGTATTTGAATATGAAGCATTCAAAACATCACACTTTAGTCTTGACATTGTTCTTCCACCATAATGCAGGTTGAGTCGTTTTTTTCCCTGCCCATTTTTCTATGTGCCCAGACATATTGTAGAAAATAAATTAAGTTGCTGAATGAATAAATGAACTAATCATGTTTTAAAAAGGCACATGCTCATAGAAGAGTTACATTGTTACTAATAGCAAAATATAAAAGAATACATCAAATAATGTTTAAACTCTGAGAATATAGAGTTCCTTTGGAAAGAACTAGTTAAAGAGTAAATTAGGTTAAGACTTATGTGCTTGAAGTTCTATATGGAAACAAGAAAAAAAAAATAAGGTCATCCACTGCTACACTCAGCTTATGAGTGATTTGTCATGCTTTCCAGGACTAAGGAGATAAGATCAAAGATTTTTAAAGTATCATAAATCCTACTAAAAACTCTCAGAAAAATATTGGTGTAAACTCTAAGTAGAAAAGATACAAAAAAAATTTGAGATGATTAACTTTCTATCAAAACGTTTTTCTTCCATTCTGTAGACTAGAGTTTTGTTTATATTTGTCTTAGTAATTAAAGAATTATAGTTTCAGAATAACTTGCTGGTATCTTAACTTAATTGATCTTGATTAAATAATCATGTATATTTTAAGATATTAATTGCTATGTCAAGTAACAGTCAACCATAATTATCTTTGCTAGGTTTTAAAATTTATTTCTAGCATTAAATATTTGAGAAATTATGAGTCACATAATTAAATTTTGTTTAAAGTTTAGGCTATGTCAACACCTTTTACATTTAATAATTACAATTTTAAAACCTTGCCAAAATTTCCACTGGGCATGTAGTTGATTTTACTTGTCATTGATTCAAAATAACAAGCAACCACTTAGTAAATGTGTGGGAGGACATTTGGGTATTTTGTAATTAACTCAGAGGCTTTTGTATGAAAATGTGATATCAAAAAAATCTGAAAATTACACTCATGTTTATTGATATGAGTGCATTGGGAAATTTATGAAAACAGAATCATTTGGAGGATTAAGAAAAAAGAATAAATAAAATGCTATATAATATGGTCTACGTTTCTGAATGTTTACGACTAAACAAATATCGGTGCTTGTGAAATGTGCCATTAAAAAACACAAATAGAGCAAGGGAAGAACAAGATTGTGAAATATAAGCCTATGCTGTTTGTCCCCACAAAGGAACACCAAATTTTAACAAGTACTTTACACACACACACACACACACACCCCAATGTCATAAGAACCAAAAATTAGGTGAGCAATCATAGTACATGGTTTTAATATTGTATCATTAAAAGAGGCACTGAGGAGGGTAGAAGAGAAAATCTTGAATTACTGATGCCACCCCTCCTTCATCCAATAGCAGAGTTCTTGTGGTGCAGAAGGAGAAACTGTGCACTTTGGGGAGGAATAGTGCAGTGACTGGGGACTTTACATTGAACTTAGTGCTGCCCTGTCACAGTGGAGAATGAAGCTGTGCTGGGCTTAGCCAGCCCTTGCACATTGAGGGAGTATTTGGACCAGACCTAGCCAGAAGGGTGTTCCAGTGGTCAGAACTTGAGTTTCTCAGCAAGTCTTGCCACCACAAACCGAATTGCTTGGGGTTTCTAGGTAAACTTGAAAGGCAGTGTGAGACAGAAGGAATGCAATTGCTAGGCAGCTCCTAGTGCTAGGCTGGGCTTAGAGTCAGTGAATTAGAGTGGCATGTGACCTAGGCAGACACCAGCTGGGGCAGCTAAGGGAGTCCTTGTGCTACCACTCTCCTAAGCCCAGGCAGTGCAGCTTGTAACAATAAAGTGACTCCTCCCTTCTTAAGGCAAGGAGAGTAAAGAGTAAAGGGGACACTCATTATGCATTTTGGATACGAGCTCAGCCACAGTAGGATAGGGCACTGGGCAGAATTGTGAGCCCCCCTTTCTAGGCTCTATCTCACAGATGACTTATGTAGATACAACCTGGGCTGGAAGCAAACCCATGGCCCTGAAGTGAAGGAACCAGTTCTGGCAGTCATAAACTGCTGACTAAAGAACCCTTGGGCTCTGAATAACCAGCGGTGATACATGTAGTGCTCCATGGGCCTTGAATTCTGAGATATGCTGGCTTCAGCTGTGACCCAGCACACTTCCAGCTGTGCTGGCTACATTGAAAGACTCCAACTGTTTGAGAAAAGCAAAAGGAAAAGTTAAAGAAACATTGTTTTCTACCAGCTCATCCACAGCAGGTTAGAGCAACAAGCAGGCCCTTGCTTTCCTTGTGTACAGACCAAGGTTCTTGGGCAGCATTTATGGACCTGTCCTAGGCCAAAGGGAAGACCACTGACCTGAAGATCTGAAGACTGACAACAGTCACCACTAGCTAATTTGGTCTTTAAGTGAACATCAGTGGTGATCTGGCTGAACACCCATGAACTGGTGGTGGTTATGGCCACAGGGAGAAACTATTCTGCCTTTGTAAAGGGGATGGAAGACATAGAAGGACTTTGTTTTGTTGTGTGAGTGCCAGCTTAGCCACAATGGAAGAGAACATCAGGTAAACTGGTGAAACTTTTGATGCCAATTCCTGGCTCCTAGATATCACTGGACATCTCCAAGTCCTGGGGAAATCCATCACCCTTAAGAAAAGAGTCTTCAGCAAGACCCAGTGCTGTGCTGGCTTCAGATCTCACTGATAGTGGCCATGGAGGTGCTTGCATCACAACATCCCTGGCCTCACGTGGCTCAACACAGAAAGAGAGACTCTGTTTATTTGGGAGAAAGTATGAGAAGACAATATGAGTCTCTTCCTGGTAATCTAGAGAATTATTTTGGATCTTATTTAAGACTACCAAGGCAGTAGTTCTAGGAGTCCACAAAAACCACAGCATTATTGGACTTGAAGCCCAAATCTTTTCAAATACCTGGATAGCCTTCCCAGGAAGGACGATTCAAGGCTGTGAAGACTACAATAAATACCTGACTATTCAATGCCCAGACACTAATGAACATGTACAAGCATCAACACCACCCAAGAAAGTTTGCCCTCACCAAATGAAGTAAATAAGGCACCAAGGACCAATCCTAGTAAAATAGAGGTATATGACTTTTTCAATAGAGAATTCAAAATAGCTGTGTTAAGGAAGCTCAAAGAAATTCAAGCTCAAAGAAATTCAAGATAACACAGAGAAGTTATTCAAAATTCCACCCAATGAATTTAACAAGGAGATTAAAATAATTAAAAGGAATCAACCAGAAATTCTGGAGTTGAAAAGTTCAATTGACATACTGAAGAATGCATCCATCTTTGAATCACAGAATGCATCAAGCAGAAAAAAGAATTAGTGAGCTTGGAGACAGACTATAAAAAATATAAAGTCAGATGAGACAAAAAGAATAAAAAAACAAAGAAGCATCACTACTGTATCTGGAAAAATAGCCTCAAAAGCACTAATCTAAGAGTTATTGGCCTAAAAGGGGAGGTAGGGAAAGAGGTATAGGCAGAAAGTTTTCTCAAAGAGATAATATCACAGAACTCCCCAAACCTATCAAAAGATATCAGCATTCAAGTATAAGAAGTTTACAGAAGACTACATCTAGGTATTTAAGAACCATACTCCCAAAGGTCATTGATAAGGAAAGAATTCTAAAAGCAGCAAGAGAAAAGAAACAACTAACATAAAATAGAGCTCTGTATTAGTCTATTCTTACATTGCTATAAAGAAATACCAGAGATTGAGTAATTTATAAAGAGAATAGTTTTAACTGGCTTACAGTCATGCAGGTTGTACAGAAAGCATGATGCTATTATATGCTCAGGTTCTGGGGAGACATCAGGAAACTTACCATCAAAGCAAAAGGCAAAGGGGGAACAAATACCTGACATGGCAAAACAGGGGCAAGAGAGTGAGCTTAGAGGTACTACACACTTTTAAAAAACCAGATCTCAGGAGAACTCACTCTTTATTGTGAGAACAGTACTGAGGGAATGATGCCAAACCATTCATAAGAAATCAGCTTCTGTGATCCAGTCACCTTCCACCAGGCCCCACCTCCAATATTGCAGATTACATTTCAATATGAGGCATTGGCAGGGACAACTATATTATTCTGAAGCTGGCCTCTCCCAAAGCTCATGTTCTTCTAACATTTCATAATACAATCATGCCTTTCCAATAATCCCAGAAAGTATTAATTCATTTCAGTGTTAACTCAAAAGTTCAAAGTCCAAAGTCTCATCTGCTTGACTTTCTCTCCTTAAAAAGCTTTTTTTTTTCTCTCTGTGATATGGCCAGGCTGAAAAAAATTCAAACTTTTACATTATGCTTCTCTTTAAAACATAAGTTTCAGCTTTAAGTCATTTATTTACTCCCATATATGAACACAGGCTATTAGAAGCAGCCAGGTGACATCTTGAATGCTTTACTGCTGAGAAATTTCTTCCAACAGATGCCGTAAATCATCACTCTCAAGTTCAAAGTTCCACAGAGCCCCAGGGCAGGGGCACAATGCAACCAAATTTTTTCCTAAGTCATAACAAAAGTGACATTGGCTCAATTTCCCAATAAGTTCCTCATTTCCATCTGAGATCTCCTTAACCTGGACTTCATTGTTTATATGACTATCAGCATTGTGGCCACAGCCATTTAACTAGTCACTAAAAAATTTCAAATATTCCCTCATCTCCTGTCTTCTTCTGAACCCTCCACACTCTTCCAGTTTCTGTCTGCTACCTAATTCCAAAGTTGCTTCCAGATTTCATGTATCTTTAGAGCAATTCCCAACTCCTTCATACCATTTTTTTTTTTTTTGTATTAGCCCATTGTCACGTTGCTATGAAGAAATAGCTGCCACTGGGAAATTTATAAAGTAAAAAAGGTTTAATTGTTTCACTGTTATACAGGCTGTACAAGAAGCATGAGCATGATGCTGGCATATGCTCAGCATCTGGGAAGGCCTCAGAAAACTTACAATCATGGTGAAAGGCAATGGTGGAGCAGTTATGTCACATGGCAAAAGCATGAGCAAGAGAGTAAGGAGAGAGGTGCAACTCACTTTTAAATGGCCAGATCTCAGAAGTACTCACTCTCTATGAGAGGGATGGCACCAAGAAGGATGGTGTTAATCCTTTTATGAGAAATCTTCCTCCATGGTTCAATCACCTCCCACTCTGGCCCCATTTCCAATATATGAGATTACATTTCAATGTAAGATTTGGGCCGGAAAGCACATTCAAATTATATCAAGCTCCAGCAGGTCTGGTAGCAGACTTTTCACTGGAAATCTTACCGGACAGAAAAGAGTGACATCACATATTTAAAGTACTGAAGGAAGAAAATTTTTACTTTCAAATAGTATATCTAGTGAAAAAATACTTCAAGTATGAAGAAGAAATAAAGACATTCCCAGGCAAACAAAAGCTGAGAGATTTCATCAACACCAAACCTATCCTACATGAAATGCTAAAAGGTATTCTTCAGTTTGAAAGAAAGCTATATTAATGTGCTAGAAGAAACCATCTTAAGATAAAAACCTCACTGGTAATAGTAAGCACACAGAAAAACAGAATAGTACAATACCGTAATGGTAGTGTGTAAACTTCTCTGCTCTTAAGTAAAAAGACTAAATAATAAACCAATATAAAATAATGACAACAACCAGGAAACCACTAGTACTGATAAACAAATTCAGTACAGTTGCAGGATACAAAGTCAGTATACAAAAATCAATAGCATTTCTGTACGTCACCAGGAGACAATCTGAAAAAGAAATAAAATAATGCTCCTATCTACAATAGCCACAAATAAAATAAAAAACTTATGAATTAACCAAAAAAGTGAAAAGTCTCTACAATAAACTCTATAAAATACTGATAAAAGTAACTGAAGAGGACACCAAAAAATGGAAAGATATTTCATGTTCATGGATTGGAAGAATCAATATTCTCAAAATGTCCATACTACCCAAAGTAATCTACAGATTAAATGCAATCCCTATTCAACTATCAGTGACATTTTTCACAGAAATAGAAGGAAACAATCCTAAAGTTTATATGGTTTATCAAAAGACCTAAATAGTCAAAGGTATTCTGAGCCAAAAGGAAAAAAAAATGGCAGAATCACTTTACCTTACTTCAAATTATACTACAGAGCTATAGTAACCAAAACAGTATGTACTTGTATAAAAACAGACATATAGACCAAAGGAACAGAATAGAGAACTCAGAAATAAATTTACACACCTACAGTGTACTAATTTTCAGCAAAAGTGCCAAGAATATACATTGAGGAAAAGTAACCCTCTTCAAAAAGTTGTGCTAAGAAAACTTAATATAGAGATGCTGAAGAATAAAAGTAGACCCCTATCTCTAACCACATATAAAAGTCAAATTATAATGGGTTAAAGACTTAAATCTAAGAACTCAAACTATGAAATTGCTTCAAGAAAATATTGAAGAAACTCTCCAAGACATTGATCTGTGCAGATATTTCTTAAGTAATACCTCACAAGCACAGGCAACCAAAACAAAAATGGACCAATGGGATTTGGTCATCAAATTAAAGCTTCTGCACAGCAAAGGATACAATAAATAAAGGGAAGAGACAACCTACAGAATAGGAGAAAATATTTGCAAACTGCTCATTTGACAAGAGATTAATAACCAGAATATATAAGGAGCTCAAATAACTCTATACAAAAAAATCTTACAATCTGATTAAAATAAGAACAGAAGATCTGAATAGACATTTCTCAAAAGAAGACATACAGATGACAAACAGGCATATG
This sequence comes from Piliocolobus tephrosceles, assembly GCF_002776525.5. Classification (NCBI taxonomy): domain Eukaryota; kingdom Metazoa; phylum Chordata; class Mammalia; order Primates; family Cercopithecidae; genus Piliocolobus; species Piliocolobus tephrosceles. The sequence continues at coordinate 61,314,281 of NC_045445.1, read as the reverse complement.
AAAAGGTGCTTCACATCACTGATTATCAGAGAAAGACAAATTATAATTATAATGAGATATTATCTCATCCCAGTTAAAGCTTGTTTAAAATGTCGGGCAATGACAAATTCTGGTGAGGATGTGGAGAAAAGGGAAACGTCCTTCATTGTTGGTGGGAATGTAAATTAATACAATCACGATAGAGAGTGCTTTGGAGGTTCCTCAAAAAAAAAAAAAAAAAAAAAGAAACAAAAGCTACTATTTTATCCAGCAATTCTACTGCTGGGTACACACCCAAAAGAATGAAAACTAGTATATCTAATAGATATTGGCTCTCCCACATTTGTCACAGAACGATTTACAATAGCCAATATTTGGAGACAACCCAAGTGTCTTCCAACAGATAAATACATAAAGAAAATGTGATACATAAACACAATGAAGTACTATTCCGTCATATTAAAGAATGAGATCCAATCATTTGCAACAACATAGATGGAGCTGGAGGTCATTATGTTAAGTAAAATAAGCCAGGCACAGAAACGCAAATATTGCATGTTCTCATTTATTCGTGCAATCTAAAAGTCTAAACAATTAAATTCATGGAGATAGAGAGTAAAAGGATAGTTACCAGTAGCTGGAAAGGGTACTGGTACACATCTGTCTAAGCATATTTAGATGAACTAAATCCAGATTTAGAAATACAGCCTTTGAAGAACCACCTGAATAAATGTTTTGGAGTTTGGGGGGAAGGTTGGGATGGTGAAGAGAAACAAAGAGAATAATTAGAAAAAATGAATAAGACCTACTATTTGGTAGAACAGCAGGGGACAACAGTCAATAATAATTTAATTGTACATTTTACAGTAACTGAAATAGTATAACTGGATTGTTTGTAATACAAAGGATAAATGTTAATAAATACATAGAAACCCAACGTTCCCTGATGTGACTATTACAAATTGCATGCATGTACCATAATGTCTGATGTACCTCATAAATATATACACCTGCTATTTATCTACAAAAATGAAAAATGTTGAACAACGTGCTTAGTTCATATTAACCAAGGGTGGATATAAATTTTAGATATACTATAGATTTTTTGAAATGGTAATCTGCTGAGTGTGACTTTGTATGCAAAATCTATATACAGATGATGTCAACAGGATTTCACAGGGAAAGTTCAATAAAAAAAAAAAAAGTTGGCTTTTTGTGGTGGTGGTGATTTTGGTTTGAGCATTACCAACTAGTTGGCTCTATGAAATCCAAACGAATCCACCAAGTCATAACAATATCTTAAATTTAATTAAGGTCTGGTAGACACAAGAGAGTAGAACATGGACTTATTAACTATAATTTTATATTATTTAAACATTAGAAGATCAAGTGAAATATATTTGAGAATGTGCAACAGCAAACTATCAAATCAAAACATGATGAATAAATTTGTTGTATTAATATTTTATTGAAAATAGTGAGTTATCTTAACCTCTTTTAGATTTGTAATTAATGCAGAAAGGAAAGGGAAAATACAATTACAAATAAATGTTTAGTTATTTAAGCAAACATGTGTATAGACATCTGTCTAAGCATATTTAGATGAACTAAATCCAGATTTAGAAAT
>NC_045445.1:61215090-61312665 GCF_002776525.5 Piliocolobus tephrosceles | reverse complement strand
TATTTAGATGAACTAAATCCAGATTTAGAAATACAGCCTTTGAAGAATCACCTGAATAAATGTTTTTCTACACCTTAAAATATACTTTATTACCCAGAGGAATATGATGAAACTAATGGTTAATGAAGCTATTTACTCCCTCCAAAATGTGCCTACATTTCAATTGTATAAAAATGTAAAACAAATATTTTCACTTTATTGTTACATATTTTAAAAGTACTATTTGAAGGGCACTGAGCATTTAACTTTAATTTAACCTTAATAGCTCCCTTTTTGCCAGTTAGAAAAGTGATTTGAACTTTTTATTGAGTTGTTGCACCCCACTGATTTCCTGAAATACTCAAAATATCATGTGTTTTGTAAATTTTAGTATTTTGTAAAATGACTAGAATTACTCTAAAATATCCTAAAGCAACACTTGGAAATCATCCTTCATCAGGGATAAGAAGTGTTCATCATCTATGTTCCTTGGTCTATGTGTCTATTCTAGTCCTTGGTCAAAACAGCATGTCTACCAGTACCATGCTGTTTTGGTTACCATAGCCTTGTAGTATAGTTTGAAGTCAGATAGCATGATGCCTCCAGCTTTGTTCTTTTTGTTTAGGATTGTCTTGTCTATACAGGCTCTTTTTTAGTTCCATATTAATTTTAAGAGTTTTATTTTTAATTCTGTGAAGAATGTCAATGGTACTTTAATAGGTATAAGCATTGAATGTATAAATTATTTTGGGCAGTATGGCCATTTTCACAATATTGATACTTCTATCCATGAGCAAGGGATTTTTTGTTGTTGTTGTTTGTTTGTTTGTTTGTGTCCTCCCTGATTTCCTTGAGCGGTGGTTTGCATTTCTCTTTCAGGAAGTCCTTCCTTCCTTTGTTAGCTGTATTCCTGGGCATTTTTCTCTTTGTAGCAATTGTGAATAGGAAATCATTCATGATTTGGCTCTTTGCTTGCCTGTTGTTGGTGTATTGGAATGCTAGCAACTTTTGTACATTGATTTTGTATCCTGAGAATGCTTAAATTGCTTAGCAGCTTAAGAAGCTTTTGGGCTGAGATCATGGGGTTTTCTAGATACAGGATCATGTTATCTGCAAACAAAAACAATTTGACTTTCTCTCTTCCTATTTGAATACCCCACATTTCTTTCTCTTGCTGGATTGCCCTGGCCAGAACCTCCAATACTAAATAGGAGTGGTGAGAGAAGACAGCCTTTCCTTGTGCTGGTTTTCATGGGGAATGCTTCCAGCTTTTGCCCATTCAGTATTATATTGGCTGTTGATTTGTTCTCATTTACACATGGGAGCTGAATGATGAGAACACATGGACATACGGGCAGGAACAACACACACTGGGGCCTGTTGGTGGAGGAGGGTGGTGGGAGGGAGAGCATCAGGAAAAATAGCTAATGGATGCTGGGCTTCATACCGAGATGATGGGATGATCTGTGCAGCAAACCACCATGGCACATGTTTATGTATGTAACAAACCTGCACATCCTGTACATGTAGCCCTGAACTTAAAATAAAAGTTGAAGAAAAAAAAAAGATTATACAAAAAGCCACTGGCTGACTTGAGAACTAGCTTGTGCACAGAGATGACAGTATTGCCGAGCAAATGTACTGAAATCTTCCATCCTCAATACACCACAAAAATTTTCATAGTAGTCATAGTTTTTATATCACTTTATAGTCAATATTCAGAATAATTGCACACTTAACAATAAAGCAAATTTCTCCACTGCCAGCATCATTTTATTATGAATTCTAGAGGTAGTGTACAACCTAAAGCATCACAATTGTGCAAAACATTTTATAATAAAACTGAGAAGTAGTCAATAATGAAACATTCAGAGAAACCCAGCCAGTTATAGGACAAGCTATTTTGCATGTCTTTAAAAATATACTACTGTATTGTTATCAATTTCTAAATCCCCAGTCTGAAGCATGTAAAATTTACATAATTGTTTAACATTTTAAATGTTTATATAATAGAAACATTTTTAAAGTTCAATTCTCTCTCATGTTCAAATATAATGGAACCTTTCCCTCAACTTTGCTTGGGAGTCTTCACTAATTAAAATTTGTATTTCTGGTTCATTATTGATATTTAAATTTAAAGGAAAGAGTTGATAAATTGGTACATATTTCTGATATAATTTATTCATTAATCATTGGAGAGGTATTGTGCTAAGAGTGAAAGAGTACACAATTTTGAGCCATAGGCAATGACTTAAATCCTGTTTCTTTTGTTTAATTAGCTCTTTGGCCTTAGAAATTGATTTAACCTCCTGATTTTCAGTTTTCTCATTAAATACTTGATGAGTATTTGAATTAAAGTAACAATACGTTATAGGGTTGCTGTTATAATTAAATAAAACATTGCAAGGCATGCAGCAGACACTGTGTTTGACATTTAGGTGGCTCTTAAAAAAATGTCATTAATCCTTTATTGAGGGCCATCTCAACACACATTTATGTATGAAAAAACCTGATTTATTTTGCTCATGGGTTAATGCACGCTCATAGATAAAATTGTAGAAAATACTAAACATATAGAAAACTTTAAAAATAAAAATCACGTAGGTATAATCATTGTTAAAATGGTGATTTGATACCGTGATTTATTACAATCATTTTATTATTTGATGTCTTCATTTTTTTAACTTAACATTATACCGTGAGTTCTTCCAGTGTCATTAACTATTTTTTGATATTTTGATTTTTAATGGTATATTCCACTGTTTGCCTTCCATTGTATTTTGATTTCTTTGAGTAAATTAACATTTGAAATTATACGTTTGTTGGCTGGGTGCAGTGGCTCATGCCTGTAATCCCAGCACTTTGGGAAGCTGAGGCAGGCATATCAGGAGGTCAGGACTTCGAGACCAGCCTGAACAACATGGTGAAACTCCATCTCTACTAAAAATACAAAAATTAGCCTGGTGCCTGTAATCCCAGCCACTCAGGAGGCTGAGGGAAGAGAATTGCTTGAACCTGGGAGGCGGAGGTTGCAGTGAACCAAGATCACACCATTGTACTCCAGCCTGGGTGATAGAGTGAGACTCAGTCTCAAAAAAAACAAAAAAAGAAAGAAAAGAAAAGAAAAAGAACTTATATGTTTGTTGAAATATATTATAATATCTTGTGCTATTTTTACATGTTTCACATCAGTTTAACTGTAGTGGTAATCATTTAAATTTTGTAGGAGCTATAGTACATCAATGAACTTACATTCATATACTCTGTTGTTTTTAAATGATAGAGTTTAAGTTCTACAACATGCAATAAAAAGTCTTGTGTACACAAGTGTACAGTTACATTTTTATGTGCATATCTTGCTAGAACAAATAATTAATAGTAATCTTTGCCACATTGTGGAACTATATTAATCCATATTTTATGAAATACAGTTATAGTTTATCAAGAGGAAAATGACGTTTTGTTTAACATAAATTGCTTGGCCATATTAGTCTATTGAGCAACAGCTTGTAATCCCCTGTGAATCAACAGAATTTCTAAACAGCTAAATAAGTCACTGTTACTGAAGTTGCTCCTTTGAGGTGCCATTACAAAACTGTAGCTCTTCACTGTATGCAAAACTAATTAGGGGATCTTTCTGATCATTATAGCATTAGGGTAGGAGGGAAAGAGAAGATAATTTTTTAAATGTCATGAAATTTAATACTGGGAAACCTGCATATTTTAGCTTTATTTAAGCCCAATTTTCTAACTATCCCTACCCCAGGGTACTCCAGCATATTTTTACCTTCCAACTTTCAAACAGCTCAGTTGGTGAGAAGATTGTTAATAACCACAATGAGTTATTCTCTGTCATAATCTAAATCTATCTTCTCTAGTCCAATTTTTTTTGATGAATATATTCTACTAACTTGAGATTGAATGGAAGCACTGTTCTATAATGAATTAACTATAGACATAAAAATGGTATTATGGGGGAAAGCATAATAGAACATAAATAAGAAGAGAGAAAAAATAATAAACACATAGATATCATTCATTTGAAGGCCTCTTTTTTAAAAATTGACATTTTAAAATTGAATTTTAAAGATAATAAACAATATCTTTGACAAATTTTCAGTATTTATAGAAATTACCTTACATTGTTTTCAAATTGATGACAGAGCTAACTGAAAGGTTTTGTAAAACCAGAATTAATCTTTACTTTTTATTCTTGGGCACAATATTGAATGAAGCACAGAATGAGCGTTTTAAATTAGCTTTCATTTATGACTGTTTTTTTCTGGGAAGAGCTTGATCACATGCTTACAATTTCCATTTATGTATTATAAGGAGCAAGGTACGGCTGCTCTGTTTAGTTTTAATTTGTGACTTTGGCCAAGATACACAAACCTAATTACTATTCTTCGTTAAGTTTTGAATTGCTATTAAATTTGTATCTTAGTAAATTAAAATTTAATTTGTAATTTTAAATAAAATAATATTTAGTAATTAAATATCAAACTAGTATTAAGGGAGATGAGTTGGTGAAAAAATATGAAGTTGATATTTGATGATATAATAAGATGTAATAAAAGTGTGTGGAGTTTGTTGGAACATAACTCAAAATTGTATGCAAAGAAAGCAAGCAGTCTGAGTTCTTTATTAACTATTTGGCATAATAAATATTGCGGGCTTACTTGAGGTCTCAGATACAAGAATTGCCATAATGAGTCAGAATGATGACGATTCTAAAAGAAAAGTGGTGCCGTGTATGATCCAGTAATTTTATTTGATTTAGGCTAGGTTTAATTGGAATCACTACTGAGAACTTGCTTGTATATATTGCAAACTTCTACAATTATTCACTGCTATCACCATTCCTCAAACTTCTACCCTTCTTCCTATGTTCTCAGCCTTTCTCTGTCACTAGGCTCTTTCAGTAGGAAGGGGGAGAAATGGCAAATGTTGAATGGGACCAATATTTAATAGGGTTGATTAAATAGAATACTTGAAAATCATAATATTAAACAAATGAACAATGAAACAATAAAATTTTCAAATTGTATTTGATATGTGGAAAAATAACTAAATTAGGGCTTCAAATTAAACTTGATTATATATGTGTAGATAAAATGTAGAATGAATTGTAAATAACATTCTGAAATGTGACTTAAAATGTCCTCTTTAACATTCTAATACTGATTATATTAATTGTAATGTAGATTACGGTCACTGTGTGCTCTCATTAGAAATAAAGCTTAAAAACTAAGTTATGTCACTATTAAACTTATTGCAAATTATAAATCAGAACTTTCTCTGCCATAGTAATTGATTTTATTAGAGTTGAGAACAGTTCTTAGTAGGCACGACTTATGTAATGGATGTGAGCAGCAGAAAACTGGTAAATACATCTGAGAATTGCCCAGTTGTGAGTTACATTCTAAAGAGCAGGAAGAAAAGTGATAAACTGCTTTACTATCTGACTGCTGATGACCAACTGCAGGACTGGTTGAATTTTATGAATTTATGTCTAAAATATAGAAGTACATTTTTTAAGCAGCCGAAATGTTATTACTATTTTATTTGTATGGTATCTTAACTGTTGCTTAATCTCATCAAATAGTGAAAAGTAAATTAGAAAAGTGAAAGGCAATTTTTTAAAAACAAGCTCAGGACTGGGCCCTGTCGCTGGCCAGGCACAGTGGCTCAGGCCTGTGATCCCAGCACTTTGGTAGGCTGAGGCAGGTGGATCACTTGAGGTCAGGAGTTTGAGACCAGCCTGGCCAACACAGGAGATGCCGTATCTACTGAAAATACAAAAATTAGCCAGGCATGGTGGTGTGCACCAGTAATCCCAGCTACTTGGGAGGCTAAGGGAAGAGAATCCCTTGAATTTGGGAGGCAGAGGTTGCAATGAGCCGAGATCACGGCGCTGCACTTTAGCCTGGGTGACAGAGTGAGACTCCGTCTCAAAAATAAATAAATAAATAAATACAAAATAAACAAGCTCTGGAATTTAGAGAATTAATTCATATTATTTTTCAGAAAAGATCTGTGATGAAATTCCAAAAAATTGTATTCTAACTTGAAACCTAAAAATCATTCTACCTTCTAAATATGAATTGAGTGCTTTCGAATGGAGAATGTAACACAGCGCATGTTGTCCTTATTATCCCACAAGTGCAAACGGTAGTTAGACAAACACTGTATTAGGAATGAGGAAGATAGGGTCCTAGGCCTGTTTTTATCATTATTTTTGAGCGCTTGGGGAGGTGACTTTACTTTGCCTTGGTTTTCTATTCTATAATACTACTAGATGACCCCTAAGGTGTCTTCAGTTCTTTTCGAGAAAAGAAAAACAATCTTCAATTCATTTTAAGGGAATTGGTTTTGGAGGAAATGGAATTGACCTGACATTTATTGAACAGTCCTTAATAAAGTAAAATAGGAAAAAAAAAAAAAAAAAGCTATTATTCAGCATTATTCCTTTTATAAGGTCAACTAAAAACTGACAAAGTCATGGCTGAGTTCTGAGTGGACACTCATTTAACATATCATGAACCATGTGCAGCAATTTTAGTGGGATGATAATACGTATTTACACCACAGTTCAGTTGAAAAATAACTAAAATTTTTACTTATGTTTGTAAAGAAATCAAAAAGCTATTTTAACCAAAAATCTTTTAAATAAATTTAGTTACATAGACACTTCCATATTTATTTCATAAATACACATTTTATCCTTAAATTTTGCCAGTTTCATGGAAATAATAATAATAGAGTATAACATAAAAATAAGGTAAAGTTTTGTAGGTTTCTAATCTAAAGAAAATACTATAGGCTTTTCATAATTATAAATATGTGCTTAAGATGAGAATAACAGAGGTAGTCATGAGAATATAAATTTGTCTTTTTTATGCAGATTGTCTTAGTTAAAATTGAACATTCCCTATTCCACAGAGAAAACTACAGTTTAAATGCATGTTCATGCAGAGTAAGGTAGTTTTTAATGCTGTTAAGTATGATTCGTGTGCCTCATTTAAGACTGAATGGCTTTTCTCGATAGAATTGTAGTATTTACAATGCATAAATCCTTTCTCATACTGCAAATACAGTGCAACCAACACCAACTTTGTGAGACAGGAATACCTTCCAAATTATTTCAATAACAATGTGGGGAGTTAGGCGAATAGCTTCCTCTTTTCTTTGGAAAACGGTTTCACTTTTAAGCACTGAAAGCATTCTTGTCATGCCCTGGAAAATAAACTTCCAATGCCATTAACTGTTCCATCATATTGCAAGTGGAGAGTCTGCTATTTCTTAAAATCAATAATGAAAGTTTCAGCGAAATTAGTGAATGGTCATCTGACTAATACACCTGCAAGTTATTCTGGGGAGAAATAGTTATGTTTTCTTTATATAAAAGATGTTCACTCTGATAATTTATGTTCAATTTATCAAGACCAACAAATGTGAAATACCTTCATTATGTTGTATTAGCTCAGCTAGATAATACCCAAGTGCTAAGTTAATTAACGTAGTTATTAGGGTTTCATGGAATGGAAGCATGAAAATCCTTAGCCACAATTTAAATCACGTTTTTAGGATCCTCATATATCTCCGAATACATGAATAGAATATTTAGAAGACAGGAGAGCAATAATTCATTTTTGCAAAATAATATAATAAACCCATCAGCTAATTTTCAATTATTGAAATGCCCTTCAAGTATTTTTAATACTGTCATCTAGTGGAATTAATTGAATTGTTGTTTCCTCATATGGAGTGCACAGGCATGAAGTGATTAGTCATACTACTGGGCTAAGTAGTTGTTTATGTGATTTCAGTTATTGCACATACATTTACAAAAATTTGTTTTTGACAGGTAGTCAATTATATTAGATGTTTTGACAGGTAGATTTTCTGCATTTGAAGATTACAAAAAATACTGTGTGTTTGGTTGGTAGTTTTTTTCACTTAACCCTTAGAAGTTTGGTTCAAGGCCGGGCGAGGTGGCTCAAGCCTGTAATCCCAGCACTTTGGGAGGCCGAGAAGGGCGGATCGCGAGGTCAGGAGATCCAGACCATCCTGGCTAACACAGTGAAACCCCGTCTCTACTAAAAAATACAAAAAACTAGCCAGGCGAGGTGGCGGGCGCCTGAGGTCCCAGCTGCTTGGGAGGCTGAGGCAGGAGAATGGCGTAAACCCAGGAGGCGGAGCTTGCAGTGAGCTGAGATGCGGCCACTACACTCCAGCCTGGGCGACAGAAAAAAGAAGTTTGGTCCAGCAGGCTAACATGAATACTTCAAAACTGAAAAAGTTTTGGAAAAAATGTCTCAAACATACGGTAACGCTATTAATATGACTGTAAAAGTGCACTGCTTTTGGTATTTTAGATAAGTTAAATATTCCAGAATGCTTAAAATATAAGAAAAACAAGTACACAGTTTTACATCACTTCATTTAATTTGGTTTGCTATATTATTTTATTTGAAATCAACCAAGCATACTATATATATACATAGTTACTTAAATTTGGGCATATGCATGTATGTGTAAGATAATTTTATGAGTACATTATGGTATGTATGTAAATAAATAAATGCATCGTTTGAATATATCATGACTAATTTAATTAAATTATTTCATCTATGCCAATATAGTATTACAGGCTATTTTTTATTTTTATTTTGTTATTAGTTAAATCATACACTATTTATTAAAATATTTTAACACCTTTCAGGGTTTGTTTTTAATTTTTAATAATTTTTGTATGGTGAAAAATTATTATAAATTATTGAAAATAAGGTAGTGTGCAAAAATAGACTTTGTGGTCTTTTTCACTTTTTTCTTTTACCTTAGGCTTCAATTGACTTTATAAAATAATATATTATCATGGGTTCATTAGTAAAGTGTGAGCTTATTATTCAAAAAACTGTTGTCTACTATTGTTTATGTAGACTTATGACTGAAATGACTATAACTACAGATTAAATACAATTGTTGCGGTATTTACTTACTAACTCAGCTTCCTCATACTTCCCAAATTCTAACAAATATATTTTCAGAACACAATGAAACCATTTAGCTACACAGTTAAACTATACCAGTCTTTTTGCTCTGATCCGTTATGTTGTTCCTTAACTTGACTCATCATTTCAACATACTGAAGCTGGTGACTCCTAGTATCCTGCACTGACAAAAACTAGTTGGTCTTCCTAGAAGGGAAATTTGTAGGTTACCTGGGGAAGCCATACAGTAATATTTTCTCCTTAATTTTAAAAAATTGATACATAATATTTTACATATTTAGAGGGTACATGTGGTTATTAGTTACATGCACAGAATGTCAACTGACTGAGTCACAGTATTTGCTGTAGCAATCATTTATATGTTGGAAACACTTCAAGTCCTCTCTTCTAGCTAGTTTGAAACATATGACACGTTTTTGCTAACAGCTATCACCCTACTCTGCTATTGAATATTAGAACTTATATCTTCTCTCTAACTGCATGTTTCTAACCACTGATTAATTTCTCTACAATCCCACGTCCCGCCCACACATCCTTCTCACTTTCTGGTATCTGACATTCTTCTACTCTCTACCTCCATGAGATCAATTTATTTACCTCCCACATGTGAGTAAGAACATGTGATATTTATCTTTCCATATAGCAACTTTCTGACTTCTGCCATTGTATACATAAGTGGAATCTCTATAAATTGTACAATGTCAGAAGATGTGAATCTTATGCATTTGTTATTATTGCTTATTTTGCCACATTACAAAGTATATTATGGATGATTAACACATATAGTTGATATGGTTTGGCTCTGTGTCCCCACCAAAATCTCACCCTGAATTGTAATCCCCATAATCCCCACAAGTCAAAGGTGGGACAAGGTGGAGGTGACTGGATTATGGGGGCAGTTTCCCCCATCCTGTTCTCGTGATAATGGGTGAGTCTTATGAGATCTGATGATGTTATAAGAGTCCGGCATTTCCCATGCTTGTACTCACTCTGTCCTGCCACCCTGTGAAGATGTCTGCTTCACCCTGGCCTTCCATCATGACTGTAAGTTTACTGAAGCCTCCCCAGCCATACAGTACTGTCAGTCAGTTAAACATTTTTTTTTAAATAAATTACCCAGTCTCAGGCAGTTTGTTATAGCAGTATGAAAATGAACTAATACAGTAAATTCGTATTGAGGTAGTGGGGCGCTCCCGTAAAGATACCCGAAGATGTGGAAGTGACTTTGGAACTGGGTAACAGGCAGAGGTAGGAACAGTTTGGAGAGCTCAGAAGAAGACAGGAATAGTGGGAAAGTTTGGAACTTCCTAGAAACGTGTTGAATGATTTTGACCAAAATGCTGGTAGTGATATGGACAATGAAGTCCAGGCTGAGGTGGTCTCAGATGGAAATGAGAAACTTCTTGGGAATTGAAGTAAAGGTGACTCTTGCTATGTTTATCAAAGAGACTGGTAGCATTTTGCCCCTGCCCTAGAGCTCTTGGAACTTTGAACTGAGAAAGATGATTTAGGGTATCTGCCAGAAGAAATTTCTAGCTGACAAAGTGTTCAAGAAAAAGCAGAGCATAAAACTTTGCAAAATTTGCAGCCTGACTATGAGGTAGGAAAGAAAAACCCATTTTCTGGGGAGGAATTCAAACCAGCCACAATAATTTGCATAAGTAACAAGGATCCAAATGTTAAACACCAAGACAGCATCAAGAGGATGGTGCTAAACCATTCATGAAGGACTCACCCTCATAATCCGATCACCTCCCACCAGGCCCCCCGCCTCCAACATTGGGGATTACAATTCCACATGAGATTTGGGCAGGGTCACAGATCCAAACCATATTAATTGTCCTTTCCAATTTCAAAAGCTAAATGTAAATCATGCTTTCTGAAGAATGCTTTGAATCACTAAACCCCCAGCATGAGAAGAACATTTTACATCAAATTGTGATTGTCTCTTCATCAAAGTTGAGTGCATTATTTCAATAATACCCATAATATCATAAAATATAAAATGATAAAGGAATTAAAAGTTTGGCTTTTATGTACATTCTGTTTTAACTGGATAGCTTTGGGCGTTAAAAATACTTTACAGTTACATGATACAGAATAATATGTAACAGAATAGTCAATAATATTATTCATAGGTTATTTTTAGTTGCTAAGGTAATTCAGAGGTTTTTTTAAAATACCAGCACTTAATTGCAATAATCATCAAATACTGCTTCTAAAGAAGAAAAAAAGACTTTTTACTGCCTATTGCTGACTGAACCAGTGTAAGGTGGTCATTACACTCATTTTACTGATGTGGCAATACATTGATAATATAAAAAATTGCTACACTTATTGGTTAATTAGAAACCCTACAGCAATGAAAATTGCTTGTCATTGTTTGATGGTTGCTGATATCATAAGCTCTGTAGTGCTGTATGAACAGTATTTTAAAATACAAATAATATTTTTGTGCCACTGCAGTTTGCTTCACTGAGTGAGAATTGTGTTTTTTTCAACATTTTATTTTAATTGCAATCCTAGACTGTTAATAACAATTTGCTTAAACCTGATCTTTGTTAAACTAGGTAACCTATTTAATTTAGACTTCAAATTATATAGGAGTAAGACTATGAAAACTTGAATAATTTAACCTAAAATACAATTATGGAACCGTGGATTGATTAATGGTCTGGTGTAGAATAAACATTCTTTATTAACATAAAGTATAGCTATATTTATACCTATAAAGTAGCAACATTTAATGATACTTTCTTAGAAAGTCCCCGCACTCACCAAGTTCTTGATGTCTGCCTACCTATGTAGGTTCCAAATTACTAACTTAGTGATGATCGCTTAATTAAATTGGTGTCCAGCAAATTCCAGTAGCTATTGTAGAAATATTAGGTGAAAATGGTATTACTCATCTTATGGTATTTTTTCCTGGTGTATCCTTTGGCTGCTCTGCTTAGTTTACATGAATAGATTGAAGCTACCAATCTTCATAGATTGTCCCCAACAATACAGAACTTAGTCACACAAATCTTTAAATAAAAAGTTAAAATCTTGATTGAATATTTCAAATAACTCAGCTATGCATTTGTACCACATTTAACTAAACACTGATGTGTCAGACCATTAGATGAGTCATACGTTTCTCATTTATTGTTTTTGAAAAGACCAAATGATGAACTCTACACAGAAGCCCCCCCCCCTTTTTTTTGGCTGAAATTAGTATATCAGTTACAACCTGATACAGCCCGAAAACACGGCATTGACAGTCTTCAGTGGGGCAATTGGGAAGCTGCTGAAAGTGTGAGAGATCAAAAAGAAAGATCAAAAGCAATTTTATAGCATCTTATTTCTTTTCATGAGAGTTCAGCTGAGAACATTAATCAAATAGTCTGTATAACACCTTTATCATACGAAATTTGCTATCAGAGATTAACAGATACATTAAATGGAACAGTTTGACTGGAAATATTTGTATAATGAACATTCAATTATGCTTTGGAATGATATTAAGAAAAACATCTTTAAAATATATATTTGCTCTCAAGTTGATAGGGATTAGAAAATAATAGGGAGCATCAGCAGAGTGCATTTAATCATGTCTGTGAACTTGATATCTGAATTTTGAAAGACTGGGATTTTCTCCTCTATTACTTGAAACATATTCTGCATCACCCAATTAAAAATGTGATTTAATAGATAGTTCTCAAAAGTAATCTAAAAGTTAAAAAAGTGTAAGCATATAGAAAGTAGAAACATATTTGTCCAAATGAATTTACTATCATAGGAACAAATTTTCCTTCTGATTGAAGGAGAATTCACCCAATTAAAAATGTGATTTACTGCATCACCCAATTAAAAATGTGATTTCATAGATAGTTCTCAAAAGTAATCTAAAAGTTAAAAAAGTGTAAGCATTTAGAAAGTAGAAAAATATTTGTCCAAATGAATTTACTATCATAAGAGCAAATTTTCCTTCTGAGCCAAAACAGATGAATTATGCTCTGACAGTGATCTTTATTGAATTGTGCTAAAATATATTTCAATATACTGTAATTTTTCTGACTTCTTCTCAGCAAATGCAGATGGCAACAGTTCACTTGTAAATGGTTTCAAAGAAGAGATATTGAAGCAATATTCTCTGAAATCTATTCTTTGCAGATAGTTATTTCTATTACTCTGCTGTATATTCCATCTTCTCAGTGTACTCCACTGATGTGTGTGTTGCCAGAATTTTTGTCCATCATTTAAATAATAATTTTATTTCAAGCTTCCTTTTCATCATGATAAAATGATCAACTATGTGACTGCATCACAATTTTCCTAGAGAAGAATTACTGTGATATTCACCAAGATATTTTAGTACTGTGTGAGATGCTAATATATTTCTCTAGGAAGAATATTCAATTCATAGAAATTAAATGTTATTAATGAGTTACAGAAGCCCTCAGTGAATGTTGTTTAAAGCATAATTAAATTGAACCTCGCTGATTCACAATGCGTGTTATTTTGAACCTGCATTGAGTTAATCTGTGATAGTCCCATACTTTCTCCTTGAAAAATAGTTTTTAAGATAATTAAATGGGGTTGCAATTTAAGAAAGACTCTACATTGTACTAAAAAATATATTTTAAAATAATATTTTGGCAGCATTCATTCACATAGAAATCCTGAAAATGTTTATTACACTTCTGTCCTTTGTGCATTGTTTAAAATTGATTTACTAGTGTTTGGTGGATTTTCATATACTTGTGTGTGTGTGTGTGTGTATAGATGTACATATATGTGTGTGTGTGTGTGTGTGTGTATATACATATAATTTAACAAAGAGTTTGAAATAAGTAAAAGGAATCAAGCAGAACTTTTGGAGTTGAAAAATGCAATTGGCATACTAAGAATGCATTAGTCTTTTAATAGCGGAATTAATCAAACAGAAGAGAGAATTAGTGAGCCTGAAGACAGACTGTTTGAAAATACACAGAGAAGAAAGAATAAAAAATAAAAAAACAATAAAACATGCCTATAGGATTTAGAAAATAGTCTCAAAAGAGCAAATGTAAGGGGTACTGGTCTTAAAGAAGAGGTGGAGAAAGAGATGAGAGCAGAAAGTTTATCCGAAGGAATACTATTTAATAACAGAGAACTTCCAATATTAGAGAAAGATATCAATATGCAGGTATAAGAAGGCTATAGAACACCAAGCAGATTTAACCCAAAGAAAACTACCTCAAGGCATTTAATAATGAAATGCCCAGTGGTCAAGGGCTAAAAAAAGATCCTAAAAGCACCACAGGGAAAAAGAAAATACAATGGAGCTCAAATACATCTAGAAGCAGACTTTTCAGTGAAAACCCTACAGGCCAGGATAGACTGGTAAGACAAATTTGAAGTGCTGACAGGAAACAAAAAAAACCCAGCAACAACAACAACAACAACAAAAACCTTCTACCCTAGAATAGTATGTCTGGTTCAAACATGAAGGAGAAATAAAGACTTTTGTAAGCAAACAGAAGCTGACATATTTCATTAATACCAGACCTCTCCTACAAAAAATGCTAGAGGGAGTAGTTGAATCAGAAAGAAAATTTTATTAATAAGAAATCATTTGAAGGTACAAAACTGACTAGGAATAGTAAATGCACAAAAATTCAGAATATTATAACATTGTAACTGTGGTGTGTAACCTATTGTTAAGTAGAAAGACAAAATGATAAACCTATCAAAAATAATACTTTAGCAACTTTTCAAGACATAGTATAATAACATATGAATATTAACAGCAAAAATTTGCAAAGCAGGGGACAAAGTTAAAGCATAGAATCTTTATTAGGTTACTTTTTGCTTGTTTGTTTATGCAAGTACTGTTAAGTTTTTACCACCTTAAAAAATGAGGTATAAGATCGTATTTGCAAGCCTCATGGTAATCTGAAACCAAAAAACATACAATGGATACACAAAATATCAAAAGCAAAAAACTAAATCATATCATCAGGGAAAATCACCTTCATTAAAATGAATGAAGCTGCCTTTCTAAAAATTACATCAGTGAGACAATTACAAAAGTGAACAAAATCTGAGCTAACCTACCCCCCCATCTTACCTTTCCCTTAATTATTCCTGGGCTATTAGTACAAGGTAACTTTGAGAGACATTTAGTCTACTGTTTAAATGATAATAGGTCTTGCCCAAAACTCAAGGAGGCTTTTGTAAAGCTAATGCGAGGCCATCAGTCTAGGCTGAGGAGAGGAGCCTGAGTCCTGCTGAGGCGCAGACATAAAAGATTTTCAGCCATTCATCTGAAGATTATAAGATCTGCAACTTCCCCAATTATTCCTGTAGGTAACACCACTATTGCAGATTGGCCTTTTGAGATTTTTTTTTTTTTTTGCGTATCTGACACCCATGGCTCCACCTGGACCAACCAACCCCACCCAGTTCATCCTACAAGAGGACAGCTATGACCCTCTATGATTTCATTTCCACCCCAAGCAATCAGCAATGAGCATTCATTACCTGGACATCCCCACCCCTTTCCCCAAATTGCCTTTGAAAAACCCCTAACTGGTGAGCTTTGGATGAGATAATATGAGTATAAACTCCGACACCCACATGGGGTGGCTGGCTTCATGTCTATTAAACTCTTTCCTGCAATGGCATGGTCTTTCCTCATGCAGCAGGCAGGAAGAATCTCTTGGGAAGTTACAAATTTGGGGGCTCATCTGGGATCCCCTGACCACAGTATTTTAGTCCCCCCACCAGAATGAGGAACACAGAAGTGATCTCTGGCTGCTGCTTATTTAACTGAAGGCTATCTCTGGTGCTGTCTCTGCTAATGAGGTGCTATTGACCCATAGTGCTTGGACCTAATTGCAGTGGAGAAATAGTCTGGAACCTGCCTGGTGAACATGCTAGGCACTGCCATCACCTCCATCCTTCCCCTGATCTGTTAACCTTACTAAGATGCACTGTAGCCCTGTCACAGGGACTGGCCCTATCACACGGATTTTCAGACTGGGGAACTATCTCCTCAATTGGGTGAAGAATATGGGACTGTTTGAAGGAATTCTCCTCTGCTCTGGAATCGATTTGCAAGGCCTTCTGTTCATCTTTGTTGTATGTGTTTGTATTTGTGGACGGGATCTCTGAAGAAATTGCTGATGAAAGTCCAGCAGGCCTAACTCAGAGAAGCCTCCTTATTTGTCTAGTCACATTTGGTAAGCCCTGAAGGAATTGTTAGTGGAAGGTCAACAGGCCTGACTAGGGGTGATTATCCCCTCTTCAAATTGCCCAGACACTACCCATTGAATTCTCAGTCAGAGGTCCCTCCCCACTTTGAATGGATCAAAGAAAACAGGGAGCAAAGGGAATGGGTCAATATTGGGTGTTCAGCAAGGTGACTAATGTCTCTTTTGTTATGTGTATTTTGTAACAGCTGGGATGGAAAATGCTAATTTGGTTCTCCCAATTAGGTTTCCCCATGCAGCCCATTGGGTGGCATCTTGCAAAATTAAGAGGCTTTTGCCTAAGGCTCCATGAAATGGAAGAAGGTGATTTTCCTTTGTGACTTTAGTGCAGTGAGCAGGGTAGCCAGTGCCCCAAGGGAAAGGGAACTCAGAAACCCGGTATGCCAGCAAAAGCATTACAATGAATTTCTTACCAATCAGACTTCTGGTCCCTCTCTCTCTTTATGCAAAGCAGTTGAGTGATCTGTAAAAATCACTGTTTATTAATGAGAAAAAGGATTTGTAAGGCAAGTCTGAGACTGTAGTGAATCTGGTGTACCTTGCACTATGAACTTGCCTTTCTATGCCATTCTGTCATAAAGAGGGGTATCACAGAATAGAATGCGTATTTAGGACTCCTATCAGCTTGCTACTCAAGCCAGCCCTGCAGGCTGGTCAGTTATAAACTATGCTACAGATCCCTGGAGCACAAACTAGACAAACGTTTCTTCCTGTCTTGCTTTACGTCCGTGAGAGCATGACTTTATGACCATGTGGGGTACTCTCTCTTGGCCTATACCATCTGGAGGACTGGAATATTTGAGTTTATGTCAGGTAGCCAGTCTGAAAGGATGAGGGGTCTGAGATGAGTCAGCATGTTCTTCATCCTGAATATGCCAAGCCCCTGGGTGAGCTTTGTCTTAAAAGGCCTCATCGTTGTTGGGATTTTATCGTCTTTTGCTATCTTAAGCCCATTTCTGAGAGTAAATTCTTGGGACTCATGGGGGATCCTGGAGATGCCTCCTCTAACCCCTTTCTGGAAACACCTTTTGCTGATATGGTAAAAGCCTGGAAAATTACGATCTGGACTTTACTA
Source organism: Piliocolobus tephrosceles (assembly GCF_002776525.5). NCBI lineage: Eukaryota > Metazoa > Chordata > Mammalia > Primates > Cercopithecidae > Piliocolobus > Piliocolobus tephrosceles. The sequence goes on along the minus strand of NC_045445.1, from coordinate 61,295,359 downwards.
GACTTTTTGGATTGAGTTGCTATTGGAACTGAGGATATCATTAAAAGGAAAAGGTTAAATTAAAAGAAGTATGCATAATAATAACATGGTTCCTGAGCAGTTAAAATCCTTTGCAAGCTTGAAAATATTCAACAATCCCTCAGGGAAGAACAACAGCAGTCACCTTTGCTCTGGGTCAGTTGCAAACTCTTTACCCTCTCCCATTGGTGGCCTGGGTTCAACTGTGGCTTTGGAGCGGGTCCTTTGAGGTTTAATACTTGTAGAAATTTTGCCAGTTATTGATTTTTTTTCCCTCCATGGACAGCTTCTGATTTTTTGTTTTGAATTTTCTTTCATCTGAACTACCTTTGGGGAGATTCTAGATTTTGTAAAAATCACTTACCATTTCTTTGGAGACACCTCGTGTGTCTGTTGTTAATCTATACCCTTAGTAATGGCTTATTGATTTCACGTAGGAGGTTACCTTTAGTATAAAAGATGTAAGGACGGGCTCAGTGGCTCACACTTGTAATCCCAGCACTTTGGGAGGCTAAGGTGGGCGGATCACGAAGTCAGGAGATCGAGACCATCCTGGCTAACATGGTGAAACGCTGTCTCTACTACAAATATAAAAAATTAACCAGGCGCAGTGGTGCACGCCTGTAGTCCCAGCTACTCAGGAGGCTGGGGCCGGAGAATCGCTTGAACCTGGGAGATGGAGGTTGCAGTGAGCCGAGATTGCACCAGTGCACTCCCGCCTGGGTGACAGAGCAAGGATCTGTCTCAAAAACAACAACAACAACAACAAAAGAAAAAAGATTCAAATGCCATAAATATTGGCTATTTATCCTGGCTAAAATAAAATATTTTAAAGGGATTTTTCTGTGGAGAGTTCCATAGATAATATTTGAGCTACATGCATGCAGATGTAGTTTTAAAACCCCTGCTCTGCCTCTAAACACTTCTCAGTTGATGGAACTCTGTCTTAATTCTGTTTCTGTCTGTGTGTATATCTGCATGTATGTATGTGGTGTTTATTTAAAAGTGTTCTAATGAATTGGCTTAATGAAAAATAAGCACTTAGATCAACTTTCAGAAAGAAACTTTAATATGTTTTAGGTTATGTGACTCTGATAATCTTTAAAAAATAAAGACAGTTAAAAGACTATTGGTAAACTAAACTAAAATGTTTTTAAAGTTTATACATTTGGTGTAAATCAGGCAGGTCAGATACAGTTTGCTAGATGCTTTAAGGTAATCAACTGCTTCTGTGACTTTTAATAATTGTGGATTTGTCTGTTTTACAGTCATTCAATTCTAAATAAGGTCTGGAGACATATGGAGTTAGCCAGATATTCCCTGGCTAGGCTGGAAAGAGTCAGACATTGTCTGCAGCTTTGTCTTTGTCATGGGCTCTGCAATGTTATGCGTGGTTCACATTGCTTGCTTACCAGGTTTTTTACCAAAAATAAAAGTTGCTAAGAGTTAACAGCATAGCATGTACTTGAGACTACTGGTAAAACAATTTTGCATGCATGTTGTAAAAGGAAAGTAGAATTTCTTTTTGGTAGGAGGTTAAAAGAAGGCATGGGAATTTTTTATTGTTGCTGTTGTTGTTAAAGGGCGTGTAATTTTGTCTAGCTCAGAAGTTTTTTTAAAAAAACAATTTCTTAAAAGAGTAACTGTACTAAACAAAGTAGAAGCAAGTTGTAAAGGGTTTGTGAAGGATTGATCTTGTAAATGAAGTTCTGTGGGTATTAACAAATTGGCTAAAATTTGAAGAGGATTATCTCGTTTTTCTGTAGGTTAAACATTAAAATAAAAGTACACTAATGCTGTGCCGGAATCTGTGCCCATGTGTCTGAATAATATGTTTTTCTTAGAGAATGGACCTGCTGTTTAATAGAAAATCGTAAAGAGTTATAAGAGGTTTATGAAAATTTTACCTCAAGGTCAAACTGATTAAGATGGTGTAGATTTATTAGGTTTTATTAATAATTGAGTTTAACATCAATAAGACACTAATGCAAAGGTGAAATTCTGTGTTCTCTTTTAAACAATATTTTAGTGTATTATGAAAATATTATAAAAGATTTTTTATGGCTTTTGAATAAACAACAGAAATTAGAGAGGGGAGAGAGAAGACATCCAGTTGTTTTCAAGCTGTCTTTATTGGATCCTGTTTGGAAAGCTGAGTCTCCCCTCTATCAGCAAGTAAACAATTTTGCTTTTAAAGTTTTCTTTAGTTATCCTTTTTTGGAGCTAAATAAATGACTTACAGTTACTTGGGATTTCATTTTGTAATATCAAGTGTTTAAACATTTGATATTTAACAAAGTTTCCATGGTCAAATTCTAAATTAAGCCCTTTTTTGATCTAGTTACCCTTTCAGATATTAAATACTCTAAAGTCCAAAAGAGATATATTTGGTATATTTGTTTTATTTGGTATATCAAAATCATACAGGAAGCACTGTCAAGTAGGAAATTGTTTTTGGCTTTCCTTCTTTGGGCTGTATTTGCATAAATGTGTTATTGGTGTGTGTTCCAGAATTGTGTGAGATTCTTGTAATTCTGATATGTCTCAGTATATGTTTTTAGTAATAATTATGATTGTTATGTTATTATGTACTACAGAGATTACCAGACCTTAATCATGGCTGTTTTGAGACTTTTTCAGCCACAATTGTTTTATTTTGATTTATTTCAAGTTGGTTTTATAATCAGCTATAGGACTCTGACAGGTGCACTTGAATGCAGGTTTGTGATAACTTTGGAGATTGTGACATTAAAATAGAAGAAAGAACTTCCAAGACTCCCATAGGGAGCTAATGTGTTTATGAATATCCAGCAGAACAGGAATTAGTTACATAGAGTGAATTAATGGAAAACCAAAATAATCTTACTATGAATTTGTTTAAAACATTGCTTTTTTTGTTTTGTTTTGGAGTCTAGCAATCCTTTTTTGTTGTTGTTTTGAGATATCTACAGCTTTAAATAATTTGGTAAAGTAAACTCCTGTGAGCAAAATCTGAAGCATATTTCTCTCTCCTGGATTTTTCCAGAACTTGAAAACTATTTCCAAGTATACTTAATTTATGACAGGTATAGTTATTTGCATAAGTTCAGTAAGAATCTTTCTTCTTTTGTAACAGGAAAAAAATGGAGACATTGGTTATTTTGCCATGGCCTTGGATGGAATGGCATACTTTTAGATTATTTTAAGGAGTCAAAGTTGACTTATAGAGCCAATAAAAGTCCCTTGGGAAAACTGACCTCATAACTTGTCTACACAGTGCCTGTATAGGGATCCTACCATGTGGTAAATAATGAATGTCAGTTCCTGACAGGTCCAAAAAACCCAGATTATATTGGGACCTTGAGGTGAGAAATTCACCCAATTAATACAGTATTTGTAAGCACAGATAAATCTGTGGCTACGCTTAAAGGCTTTAAAAAAGTTTAATCTGAGATTTCTTATGGAATAAAATTCCAGCAAAGTGAATTTAAAAAGGGACTCTGTGATAAATCATTATTCTTGCTGACTTTATGCAAGTACTCAGGTCAAGTAGAGTACAGCTAAAGCTTATTTTACAAATAAAGTAGTCTTGTTGTGATTTGTTTTTAGTAAAAACAAGGATTGGAGAAAGAAAAATTATATTTCAGAAAAAACTATAGTACACCTGTTATTAGACTCTAGTCCCCTATTTTGAGTTTTTATAATTTTCTGCAACTTGAAATGAATACTAAATTCTTTCCAGGCTACAAGTCTCCATACTAATGCTTTAAAAGTTTTTCTTCATTTTTCTTTTTTGACTTGGCCTCAATAAAATTGTCACTACCTCTTTCCTGAGGCCCTGTAAGTTTAAGCCTATTGCTTGTAATACAGGTGAGACAAAAATGTGTCAGATTGCTACTACTGTCCTTTTCTATACCTAAAGATGCTTTAAATCTAACACCTGGATAAATTGTACCCAACATTAACCTTTGTTTTACTTCTGTCTCTATAAACCTGCCTCTTATTAAAATTAGTTTGCCTTCATAAAATAGAGAGGCCTAGCCAATCTGAAATGCCACCTCCTCATGCAGAAAACAGCTGTTTAACTGAACTGATCTAGTCTCAGGACTTAGACACTGACTCAAAAGATATTCAACTATACCAAAGATGGTATATTTAATTTGCTCTTTCCTATTTATCCCAATCTGTCTTTCTAACAACCTGTGGTTTACTCTTCACTTAAGTGGTGTATTAGAACTGTGGGTGAGAATATTAATGTTTTTATCATACACCAGTGAGCACACGCAGATGGCTGCAAGGCAGCAGTTTTACTCCTATTCTCTTGGGACCAGCCTCCCCCAGTTGTACCACCTGTCAGCAGGAAGAAGCCAGAGTAGTCATTGCTGTTTTTCCATCTCTATGACCAACATCTTAAGAATAAGGTGAATAAAAGCCAAAGGGAGATTGAAACCACCTTTGCAAAAAATATATCAGTGAGAAAATTTTGACTATGAGCAACTGTATGCCAAAAAATTGGAAAATCTGTAAGAAATGGATAAATTTCTGGGCACATGCCATCTACCAAGATTAAACCATGAAGAACTCCAAAACCAGAACAAACCAATAACAAAAAATGAGATCAAAGCTGTAATAAAAATTCTCCCAGTATATAAAAGCCCAAGACCTGATGGCTTCACTGCTGAATTGTACTAGAAACTTGAAGAACTAAATCCAAGCCTGCTCAAACTATTCCTAAAAATAGAGAATGAGAAAATACTTCCAAACTCATTCTACAAATCTAGTATTACCATGATACCAAAGCCAGGCAAAGACATGTTAAAGTAAAAGAAAACTACAGGCCCCAATGTCTCTGATGAGAATACTGATGTAAAAACCTTAACAAAAAATTAGCAAACTGAATTAAATAATATATTAAAAAGATTATTTCTCACGACCAAGAAGTCTTTATTCCTATTATACAAGGATGGTTCAGCATAAACAAATCAATCATATCAACAGAATGAAAGAAAAAAAAAACTATGATTATTTCAATTGAAGCCAAAATAATAACATTCAATACCCCTTAATGAGAAAAACTCTGAAAAACAGAACATACTACAACATAATAAAAGCCATATATGACAGACCCACAGCTGGTATCACACTGAATAGTAAAACAATAAACCTTTCCTCTAAGATTTGGAACATGACAAGGATGCCCATTTTCACCACTGTTATTCAATATAATACTGGAATTCCTATCTAGAGCAATGAGCCAAGAGAATATATAAAATACATTTAAATTGGAAAGGAAGAAGTCAAATTATCTTTTTTTGGTGATGACATAATTCCATTTTGGGAAAAAATTAAAGAGTGCAAAAAAACTATTAGAACTGATAAAAAAAATTAGTAAACTTGCATGATACAAAATAAAAATACAATAATCAGTAGCATTTCTATATCCCAACAGTGAACAAACTGAAATAGAAATTAAAAAGTAGTCAAATTAATAATAGCCACACATAAAACTAGATATCTAGGAAGTGACATAACCAAAGAAGTAAAAGATTGCTATGATAAAAAACTATAAAGCACGGATGGAAAAAATTTCAGAGGACACCAAAAAAGGTAAAATATTCCATGTTCATGAATTAGGAAATTAATAATTTTTAAATGTCCATATTACACAAAGCTACTACAGATTTAATGTAATCCCTATCAAAATACCAATGACATTCTTTATAGCAATAGAAAAAACAATCCTAAATTCATGTGGGACCACAAAAGACCCAGAATAGCCAAGGTTATCTTAGGTGAAAAGAACAACACTGGAGGAATTATATTACCTGGCTTCAAATTATGTTACAGAGCTATAGTAACCAAACACCATAAACCTGACATAAAAACAGACACATAGACGAAAGGAACAGAATCAAGAACCTACAAACAAATCCAGACACCTGCAGTGAACTCATTTTCTCCAAAAGTGCTGAGAACATACACTGGGGAAAAGACAGTTTCTTCAATAAATAGTGCTGGGAAAACTGGATATTCAGATGCAGAAGAATGAGACTAGATCCCTATCTCTCACCATATACAAAAATTAAATCTAAATGGATTAAAGACTTAAATCTAAGACCTCAAACTGTGAAACCATTAGAAGAAAACTATTAAAAGGAAACATTTGAAAACCGTTCAACATCAATCTGGGCAAAGTTTTCTTCTATAATACCCCACAAGAACAGGCAACAAAGCAAAAATGTACAAATGGAATCATATCCAGTTAAGAAGCTTCTGCACAGCAAATAAAAGAATCAACAAAGTGAAGAGACAACCCACAGAATGGAAGAAAATATTTGCAAATTACTCCCCCAGGCAAGGTTTTAACAACCAAAACATTTAAGGAGCTCAAACAACTGTATTGAAAAAAAAAAAAAAAACTTAATAATTTAATCAAAAAATGGACACAAAATGTGAATATACATTTCTCAAAAGATGACATACAAATGGCAAACAGGTGTATGAAAGGGTGCACAATATCACTGATTATCAGATAAATGCAAATAAAAACTACAATGAGATATCATATCACCCCAGTTAAAATGGCTTTTATCTAAAAGACAGGCAATAACAAAAACTGGAGAGGGTGTGGAGAAAAGGGAACCCTCATACACTATTTGTGGGAATGTAAATTAGTACAACCACTAAAGAGAATAGTTCAGAGGGTCCTCGCAAATCTAAAAATAGAGCTACTATATGATTCAACAATTCTACTTCTTGGTATATACCCCAAAGTACAGAAATTGGATATCTCCACCCCATTTATGACAACTCTCTTCACAATAGACAAGATTTGGAAACAACTTAGGTGTTCCTCAACAGATAAATGGATAAAGAAAATATAAAATGTACACATAATGTAGTTCTATTCATTCATATAAAAAATGAGTCATTTGCAACAACATGATAACTGGAGGTTATCATATTAAGTGAAATAAGCCAGGCACAGTAAGATCAGCATTGCATGTTCTCAATTATTTGTGGGATCTAAAAATTACAACAATTGAACTCATGGAGAGAGAGTGTGAGATATGATTACCAGAGGCTGGGAAGCATAGTAGAGAAAGTGAGTGGGCAGCAGGGATGGTTAATCGTTCCAAAAAAAGTAGTTAGAATAAAGGGATAATGCCTAATATTTGATAGTGCAACAGGATGACTATAGTCAATAATAATTTAACTGCACATTTAAAAATAACTAAAATAATGTAATTAGATTGTTTATAAAATGAAAGATAAATGTTTTAGGGGATGGATGACCCATATTTCATGATGTGATTATTACACTTTGCATGCTTGTATCAAAACACCTTATGTGCCCTGATATGGCTTTGCTGTGTCCACACCCAAGTATCGTCTTGAATTGTAGCTCCCATAATCCCCATGTGTTGTGGGAGGGATGCAGTGGAGATAATTAAATCTTGGTGGCAGGTTTTTCTTGTGCTGTTTCCATGGTAGTAAATAAGTCTCAAGAGATCTGATGGTTTTCTAAAGGGCAGTTCCCCTGCACATGCTCTCTTGCCTGCCTCCATGTAAGGCATGCCTTTTTTCTCCTGCCATGATTGTGAGGCCTTTCCAGCCATGTGGAACTGTGAGTTCATTAAACTTCTTTTTCTTTTTAAATTACCCAGTTTTGGGTATTTCTTCATAGCAGTAAGAAAATGGACTAATACAGTAAATTGGTACCAGGATTCAGGCACTGTTATTAAGATACCCGAAAATGTGGAAGTGACTTTGGAACTGGGTAACAGGCAGAGATTGGAACAGTTTGTAGGGCTCAGAAGACAGGAAGATGTGGGAAAGTTTGGACATTCCTAGAGACTTGTTGAATGGTGTTGGCCAAAAAGTTCAGGCTGAGGTGGTCCCAGAAAGGGATGAGGAAGTTACTGAGAACTGGAGCAAAGGTGATTACTGCTATGCCTTAGCAAACAGACTGGTAGCATTTTTCCCCTGCCCTAGATATCTGTGGAACTTTGAACATGAGAGAGATGAGTTAGGGTATCTGGCAGAATAAATTTCTAAGCAGTAAAGCATTCAAGAGGTAACTTGGGTGCTCTTAAATGCATTCAGTTTTATTCATTCACAAAGAAATGGTTTGAAGTTGTAACTTATGTTTAAAATGGGAGCAGAGCATAAAAGTTTGGAAAATTTGCAGCCCGATGATGTAATAGAAAAGAAAATCCCATTTTCTGAGGAAAAATTCAAAGCTGGCTGGAGAAAATTTCGTAAGTATTGAGAAGTCAAATATTAATCACACAAACAATAGGAAGAATTTCTCCAGGACATGTCAGAGGTCCTCATGGCAACACCTACAGTCACAAGCTGGGGGGTCTAGGAGGAAAAAATTGTTTTGTGGGTCAGGCCCAGGGCTTTGCTGCTTTGTGCAGTCTTGGGACTTGGTGCCCTGCACAACAGCCATGGCTAAATAGGGCCAATTGCTTCAGAGGGTTCAAGCCCCACACATTGGTGTCTTACATGTGGTGTTGGGCCTGTGGGTGCACAGAAGTCATGAATTGGGAACCTCCACCTAAATTTCAGAGGATGTATGGAAATTCCTGGGTGTCCAGACAGAGGTGTGCTGCAGGGGCAAAGTCCTCGTGGAGAACCTCTGCTAGGGCAGTGCAGAAGGGAAATGTGGGGTGAGAATCCTCACACAGAATCCCCACTGAGGCACTGCCTAGTGGAGTTATGATAAAAGAGCCACCATCCTCCAGACCCCAGACTGGTAGATTCAATGACGGCTTGTACCATGCACCTGGAAAAGTCACAGACACTCAATGCCAGCCTGTGAAAGCAGCCAGGAGTGAGGCTGTACTCTGCAAAGCCACAGGGGCAGAGCTGCCCAAGACCACGAGAACCCACCTCTTGCATCAGTGTGACCTGGATGTGAAACATGCAGTCAAAGGAGATCATTTGGGAGCTTTAATATTTGACCACCTCGCTGGATTTCACACTTTCATGAGGCCTGTAGTCTCCCTTCGTTTGGGCCAATTTCTCCCATTTGGAATGGGCATATTTACCCATTGCCTGTATCCCCATTGTATCTAGGAAGTAGCTAACTTGCTTGTGATTTTACAGGCTCATAGGTGGAAGGGAGTTGCCTTGTCTGAGATGAGACTTTGGACTGTGAACTTTTGAGTTATTGCTGAATTAAGAATTCAGGGAACTGTTGGGAAGGCCTGATTTGTTTTGAAATTTGAGGACATGAGATTTGGGAGTTGCCAGGGGCAGAATGATATGGTTTGCCTGTGTCCCCACTCAAATTTCATCTTGAATTGAAGCTCCCATAATCTCCACGTGTTGTGGGAGGGAACCAGTGAGGGGTAATTGAATCATGAAGGTGGGTTTTTCCCATGCTTTACTTGTGCGAGTGAATAAGTCTCAGGAGATGAAAGAAAGAAAGAACAATGATGTGAAAGAATTAAAAAGCTAATACATTGCTGATAGGAATGTAAAATAGTGCAGCTACTAAGGAAAATGGTATAGTGATTCATAAAAAAAAAAAAATTAAACATAAAATTACCTTATGACCCAACCATTCTACTCCGGGTGTATACTCAAAAGTAGTTGAAATAGAGATTCAAACAGATATCAGTACCCATATTCATAGCTGCATTATTCACAGCAGCCAAAGGTTGGAAGCAACTTAAGAGATTGTCCTAAGAGCAAATAGCAAATGGAGAAGCACTTATTCTAGAAAATCTACTAATATTCTGCAAGAGTAGTGAGAGCCTGTGGCATTTGAATCATAATCCATATCTCTCCACACAATTTAGTGTGACAAAAGCTTCATCCCTTCCAGGGTCATTCAAAAACGCAGAACTCCTTTTCCCTCCAACTCCAAGTCTAGGGTTAAGGTATCTTCCACTGAGGCACGGACTTCCAGGATTTCTAATTTCTAATAGGTCTGTGTTGCAGAAGCTCTATTATAGGCAAGAGTGGTTAAGAACACTGCCTAGTTGCCCATACTCCAATTTACTTATAGGGTAGAAATTCCATGCTGGGTTAGGCATGTTAAGAAGACCAGAGGATACTTCACCTGTCTGCTAAAAAGGAGAGGTATACATTTAAAAGAAGCAGGCTACTGTTCTCATTTTTATCTTGAAAGCAGTGGCACAAATTTGGCCCAGGGGATGATAAATACAGACAACTCCAAAGCTATCCTCAAGAGAAGGGACTTCGTTTGGAGCAAAGTATGGGGAAGTTCAAACTAAGGGAGTTGTCAAAAACTGGAGATTTTGCTGGTAAGGCAATAAGAAGAAGCTGATATCTCCATGAGAGAAAAAAAAATAAAAAATAAAAAATAAATAAAAATTACATTAAAATTTAAATGACTGTAGATTAGCTGTAAGTTTAGCAGAGAGAATCAGGAAAATGTGCAGAGAAAAAGCCCGCTTGGGTCAGAACCAACATCCAAATCTTGCCTTAAAGACTACCCCTGCAAAGAGGCTCAAATTTAATTGTCTCAGACTGCTGAGCAATTTATGCCTTAGGACATTGCCAAAAACAATCAAGCAATCAGCCAGTAATGAGTGGAGCCTAACTGGCTGAGAATGGATACCAAACGAAGCAGGTAGTTTAGCTGAAAAATCAGGGAAAGAGACTGTCAAAGAAACCTTAGCTAAAATACTGACATCTCAGTGTATGTCCATATTTAAGGCCATACCCTCTGATGCATGACATAAGAATTAACACATTCAATGGGATATAGACTTCGCCAAATATTCTAGCCAAGTAACAAAGCAAGCAAATAAACAACAACAAAATCAAGTCCCAGAGAGGGTAGGGGTATCAGTATTCACAGTAGATGCAATACATAATCTAAAATGTCTAGTTTTTGATAAAATTATGAGGTATTCTGTGACAGAATTATGAGTTATACTGTGAGCTATACATGAAAAAAAGCAAGCAACAAAACTAACTGTGAGAGGGCTCTGTTGTCAGATTTAACAGATAATAACTACAAAGAAGCCATTATAATCATATTCAAAGATTTAAAAGAAACTCTGCTTAAATAAGTAAAGGAAGGTAAAATGCCAATATTTTATCAAATACCGAATATCAATAATGAAATAAAAAGCATAAAAATACCAAATGGAAACTCTGGAGGTGAAAAGTACTCTAATCAATATGTAAAATTTACTAGAGTGATTCAACAGTGCATTTGAACCAATAGAAGAATGAATCACAACACTTGAATTTAGGTTGATAGATATTATATAATCCAAAGAAAAAGAGACAGAAAAAGAACAAAGAAAAAGGCATATACTCAGATCTTATTTTTTATTCTCTCTGACAATGTTTGGCTTGTTTTTTGTTGTTTAATCTATTTACTTCATTGAAGTAAAAAAGAAATAAAGAACAATGATGAAGAAAGGGAGTATCAGAAGGAAAGAAGAAAAAGGAGTGGAAATAATACTAGAAGAAATAATGTTATTAAATTTCTTAATTTGATAAAAGCCATATATACACAATAAACTTAATAAAGTCTGATAAACACAGAGATCCACACAGACACATTTCAGTAAAAATACTGAAAGATAAAGACAATGAGAAAATTTTGGAGGGAAACAAAAGGCTTTCAATGGATACCAGAAGGCAAGAAGGCAGTGAAATAACAAAGAGTTGTTAAGAAAAAAAAAGGTAAGAAATAGTTTTTTATCCGGCAAAATATTTGTCAGAAATGAAATACAAACCTTCCTAGGCAAACAAATATTGAGAAAATTTATTGCTAGCATATCCATGTTACATAAAATACTAAAGGAAATTCTTCAGGCTGAAAGTCAGAGACTCAAGATAGTAATTTGAAATCACATTAAAAAACACAATATTGGCAGTAAAAGAAATGATGTAGGTAAATGTAAAAGACAGTATAATTTAATGTTTTTTTCTTTTTCTCCTCTTAATGAATTTGCAAAACCCTTGTATAAAACAAGATATATACATATACATCTATATATAAACAATTGTATAAGATAAGATATATACATATATAATTATATATACACAATTATATATAATTTTGTTGTTGGGTTTATAACATATAGAAATGTCATATATAATAATAACACATAATTACAACTTTAGCACAAAGATAGGTAGAAGCAAAGCATTGGAGTAAGGAAATGATACCAGATCATAACTAGAATTCACAGAAAAATAAATAAAAGAACAAAATTGTAAAATAGGAAGGTTAATAAAATATAATGTATAATTATGTACTACTCCCCTGTTATCAGCTTCATTAAAAATATATAAATTAATAATTATAGCAATGTAGTTATTGAATTTTTTACATATATGTTACAGAAAAGTAAATAGTAAATACCGGTATATAGGAATAATGTCTCTATGTCCCATGGAATTAACTTACATTAAGTCAAAAGCAACTCTGATAAATTAAGATTCAAGCACTAGACACTAAGAGAATAACACTCATACACACATACACACACGTATATGTACCCACACATGTATTGTGAAAAATATCATTAAAAGCATTAAAATATTATACTAGAATGTATTCACCTAATGCAAAAGAAAACTGCAAGGAGAAACAGGGGGAAACCATGAAACTTATAGAAAATAAAAAGAAAAATGGCGGATATCAGTTCATGATATTAATAACAAAGTAAATGGATTAAACAACTTAAAACAAGGCGAACAGTGTCAGATAGACTACAAAATAAGATCTGAATATATGCCTACAGTACACACACTCCAGATTCAAAGATACAAATGCACTGAATGTAAAATTACGGAAAAACATTATACTATGTAAGTAAGAATCATGAGAAAGCGGAAGTGACTACACTAATATCTGGCAACAAAACACTTTAAAATATGTTACCAGAAATAAAGAGGAATATTTTATCATAAAAAAATGGTCAAACTATCAGAAAATAATAATACTACAAACATATATGCACCTAACTCCAGTGCCACCAAATTCGTGGAGCAAATTTGACAGAAGTGAAGAGAGAAATAGACACTTCAATAATAGTCAGATATTTCTACATTCCTTTTTCAATAATAGAACAACTAGGCAGTAGATCAATAAACAGAAGACTCAAGCAGCACTCTAGCCCAACTAGACCTAACAGACAGACATGTATCCAACTACAAGAGCAGAATACATAGACTCTGAAAGTGCACAGGCATGATTTTCCAGGATAGACTACATGGTAGGCTATAAAAGAAGCCTCAATAATTTGAAAAGATTGAACTCATCCAGAATATGTCTTCTGATCAAAAGGAAAGAAAATTAGAAATGAATAACAAAAGAAATTTGGAAAATTAACAAGTATATAGAAATTAAACAAGATCTTCCTAAATAATAAATTGGTTAAAGAAGAAACAACAAGAGAAATTACAAAACATTTAATGGTGAAATACTCAATACCCATAAGATCAGAAACAAGACATAGGATGTCCATATTTACCACTTCTATTAAACATTAAACATTGTACTGGATGTTTTACCACAGGTAACTAGGCAAAAAAAAGTTACAAAAGATAGAAAAATATCCAGATTGCAAAGAAAAACGTAAAATTATCTCTATTTGAAGATGATATGAGTTTATTATACAGAAAATCTTTTTTTTTTTTTTTTTTTTTTGAGGCGGAGTCTCACTCTGTCGCCCAGGCTGGAGTGCAGTGGCCGGATCTCAGCTCACTGCAAGCTCCGCCTCCCGGGTTTAGGCCATTCTCCTGCCTCAGCCTCCTGAGTAGCTGGGACTACAGGCGCCCGCCACCTCGCCCGGCTAGATTTTTGTATTTTTTAGTAGAGACGGGGTTTCACCGTGTTAGCCAGGATGGTCTCGATCTCCTGACCTCATGATCCGCCCGTCTCGGCCTCCCAAAGTGCTGGGATTACAGGCTTGAGCCACCGCCCCCGGCCGTATACAGAAAATCTTAAGAAATCTATTAAAAACTTTTTAAAACTAATACTTTAGCAGTGCTTCAAGGTATAAGAGCAATGTATTAAAAGTTGAGTGTATTTCTATATTCTAGTGTTAAACATTTCTTAAAAAATTAAGAAAATCTCATTTACAGTAGAATAAAATGAAATAAAATATTTAGAAATAAATGTAACAAAAGTACGTCTTATCCTTTAAAAATTCTAAACTGTTGGTGAAAGAAATGAATAGTCTAAATAAGTGAAAAGACATCCCATGTTCTTAATTTGTAAGACAATATTATAAGATACAGTCCCTCACAAATTGATCTTCATATTTGACACAATTCAACTTGAATTTTGCAGAAATAAGACACTAATCCTAAAACCATGGGAATTTAAGAGAACTAGATTAGCCAAAATAATTGTGAAAAATAAGAAGAAAGTTGGTTAACTAAGCCTTTTCAATTTTAAAACTTTCCGCAAACCAATAGCAATCGAGCTAGTGTGATACTGACCTAAGGAAATATATATGCATGTAATAGAACTAACAGTCCATAAATAAACCCTCATATTTATGGACAATTGATTTTCAGCCAATTCAAGTCAATAAAGAATAGGTTTTCTACAAGTGGCACTGGGATTACTGGGTATCCACATGCAAAAGGATAATTTTAAAGGCCGGGCGCGGTGGCTCAAGCCTGTAATCCCAGCACTTTGGGAGGCCGAGACGGGCGGATCACAAGGTCAGGAGATCGAGACCATCCTGACTATCACGGTGAAACCCCGTCTCTACTAAAAATACAAAAACTAGCTGGGCGAGGTGGCGGGCGCCTGTAGTCCCAACTACTCGGGAGGCTGAGGCAGGAGAATGGCATAAACCCAGGAGGCGGAGCTTGCAGTGAGCTGAGATCCGGCCACTGCACTCCAGTCGGGGGGCGACAGAGCGAGACTCCGCCTCAAAAAAAAACAAAACAAAACAAAACAAAACAAAACAAAAAAAACAAAAGGATAATTTTTAGATACTTCCTTACAAAATGCATAGAAATAACCACTCCAAATGGATCATTGACCTTAATCTGAGAACAGAAACTATAAAACTATTAGAAAACTCAGGAGTAAACCTTTATGACTTTGCATTAAGCAAAATTTTCTTACATCTGACACTAAAAGTACAAGCAACAACAAAAACAATACATTATACTTCATCAACTTCAAAACTTTTGTACGTCAAAGGATATGATCAAGAAAGTGAAAAGACAAACCACAGAATGTGAGAAAATATTTGTAAATTGTATATCTTATAAAGGTCTTATATTTAGACCATAAAAAGAACTTGTAAAATCTAACAATAGTAATGCATAAGATATAATTTTTAAATGGGTAAAAAATACAAATAGGCATATATTTCCAAAGAATAAAAACAAATGACTAGTAAGTATATCAAAAAATATTTAACTTCATTAGCAGTTAGGGATATGCAAATCTAAATCACAATGAGATAGCACTTCTTACTCCTAAGATTGCTGTAATAAAAAAGACAAATAACAAATAATAACCAATGCTGGTAAGTGCATAGGGAGATGGGAACATTCATGCATTTCTGGTGTTTATGTAAAATAGTGCACCCAATTTGGAAATCAATTTGGCAGCTTCTCAAATGGTAAACAGAGTTGGCATATGACCCAGAACACAAACTTTTACATAAATGTTAATAAAAGCATTGTTCATGATAGCCAAAAGATAAAAACAATCCAAATGTCCATGATCTGATGAATGGATAAATAAAAAGTAGCATATCCTTGTAAAAGATAATCTTGGGTAGTAAAAAAGAACTGAAGTACTGATACATAGTACAACATGAATGAAATTCAGAAACATTATGCTAAATACAACAGACCACTTACCAAACTGTCTGAATAAAGGACTGCATTTCTATTATATGTATAGTACAGGCAAATCTATTGAGACAGAAAGTAGATTAGAGATTGCTTAGGGCTCTGTAGTTTGACGGGAAATGGGCAGTGTCTGCTAATAGTTTCTTTTTGAAGTGATAAAGATGTCCCAGAATTGAGATGGTTGCACAATACTGTGAATATACTAAAAACCACTGAATTTCTCATTTTAAATGGGTGAATTTTAAGGTATAAACTATATCTCAAAAAAATTGTTAAAAAGGAATCATTATAAATTATATCATTTTCCAGTGAAAATGATTTTGCATCAATTTCCTCATCACAAATAGGCTAGAAGCTCGATGTTGAAACTATGATGTATTATTTTTTGTGAAATTTCAGGCTACCAGATAAATTGCTTTTCTGACGACCAGGAAATTAAATTTTGTTTGAAAGTAAAGTTATATGTGTGTTCACGTATTTTCATGCCTGAGATTATGGTTTAATACTATCTGAAATATATAAAACTCTATATTCCCAACTGTTTCTCAAATATAATTGTGCAAAAATATAGAACATTTTAAACGTTAATCTCCTAGGGACACGTTTATTTTAAGTGAGCTCTAAATAAAGAAAGATAAATGGTTATCTAATGAGGAGCTATTAGTCTTACTATAACTTATTTTACATCCTATTTTTTGGTACTAAGAATGATAGGATAATGACAGTTTCTGGACTCTATAAGAAATTGAATCTCTATTTTTAGTTTTTAAAATTACACACAAAAATTTGAATTGTCATTATCACTCAGCAAGCACACATGTTCGGAGAGAAGAAAAAGATAATGTTTTTCTTTTTCTTTTCTGGAGACCTAAGTGTGAAAACAAATTATACCAATCATTTATAAAGTTATTTGAAATTAACTAGTAGTTGAAATCCAAAGTTAAGAAAATAGTGAGGATTATATGGACAGTTTCTTCCTCTAAAAAAACCCAAATTCTTCCTTCCTGCTCTGCTCTTCTCTTAATAGCATGTACCTAAACAAAAATCATTGTCGTTTTTCTAGCTTTGTGAAGGTAGAACATGTATGAGGCTAAATGTCTTAGAAAACCTTTGTATTATAGTTTGTCCTTAGTTTCTGTAAATAAGTATGATATTCTTATGTTTTTAAATATTTCCACACATTATTTTCAAAATTATGTTTTGAATTTGATAACTTTGTATTAAAAATATTTCAAGCAGTGAGTCCACAAACAAGCATGTATTATTTGGCTCCAATACTATTTAATTTTATTAGAATATTTTTCTGGAAAATATAATTCTGAATTGAATAAAGGAGGCAAAAGTAAATTATAAAAAGTACAATTTTTCAGCAGTTGGAAACATTCATTGCTGTTTTATATATTTTCATACAATAAAATTCACTCATGTTCTGTAGTTCTACCAGTTTTGACAAATGCATACAATCATGTATCCATCACCATTTTCATATAGAGAGCACTTTCATTACTCCCAAAATTTCTTTGTGTTGCTCAGCTAGTCAACATTACCTGAATTCCCAGCTCCTGACAGTCACCTATATGTTTTTCATCCCTATAAGCTTGCCATTTCCAGAATGTTATATAATAGGAACTATACACGATGTAGACTGTTGATTATGGCTTCTTTCATTTAGCAAAATTCATTTGAGATTCATCCATGTTGCTCTAAGAATCAATATGCTTGTTTCTATCGTTGAGTAGTATTTCAGTGTGTGGCTATGACACAGTTCATTCCTTTACCAGCTGAAAGACAGTAAGGGTCATTTCTACATTTTGGTGATTATTAATAATGCTATTTAACTTGCACATATAAATTTCTACGATAACATAAGTTTTCAAATATTTTGCATCAATATGCAGGACTGGGATTGCTATTTTTTATCTATTTTTGTTTTTCAAGTATATGTTTAGCTTTATAGGAAGTTGACAAACTGTTATCTTAATTCCCTGTGCCATTCTGTGTCAGCAGCAGCATTAATTGAAGATTCTAGATGTTTGGAATACTTACCAGCACTTGGTATTTTTAGTTTTTTCTTTTAATCACTCAAATAGAATAGTATCTCTTTGTATTTTAAATTTGCAATTCTTGAATGTCTGACTGTGCTGAGCCTCTAATTATATGCTTATCTGACATATTCATATCTTCCTTGATAGATTATACAGATCTTTTGCCAGTTTTTAAATTGAGTTCTTTATTTTCTTATTGTTATTTTTTAGTTTTTTAAATTTCAACTATTATGTTTGATTCTGGGGGTATATGTGCATATTTGTTACCTGGGTATATTGTGTGATGCTGAGGTTTTTGGTATGAATAATCCCATCATATTCATAGTTGTTCAACCCTTTCTCCCCCCCTTCCCTTCTAATACTCTTCAGTGTCTATTGTTGCCGTCTTTATTTCCATGAGTACACAATGTGTAGCTTCCACTTGTAAGGGAGAACATGTGATATTTGGCTTTCTGTTCCCATGTTAATTTGCTTAGGATAATAGCCTCCAGCTGCGTCCATGTTGTTGCTAATAACATAGTTTGTTCTTTTAAAGACTGTGTATATCCTATGATATACATGTGCTATATATAAGAAATCTAATCCACCGTTGATGGACACCTAAGTTGACTCCATGTCTTTGCTATTGTGAATAGTACTGTGTCAACATGCAAGTGCATGTGTCTTTTTGGTAGAATAATTTGTTTTCTTTCGGAGATAATACCCAGTAATGAGAGTTTCCGGGTTGAATGGTAATTCTGTTTTGTGTTCTTTGAGAAATCTTCAAAATGCTCTCCACAAAGGCTGAATTAATTTACATTCTCACCAACAGTGTATAAAAATTCTCTTTTCTCCACAACCTTGTAAACATCTGTTGTTTTTTGGCTTTTTAATAATAGCTATTCTGACTGGTGTGAGATAGAGTCTCCTTGTGGTTTTGATTTGCATATATCTGGTGAAGAGTGATGAGGAATATTTTTTCATATGTTTGTTGACCCCTTGTATGTCTTCTTTTGAGAAGTGTCTGTTTATATTTTTTGCCCACTTTTGAATGAAGGCTTTTGTTTCTTGCATGTTGTTTGTTTCAGTTCTCTGTAGATTCTAGATAGTAGACCTTTGCTGAATGTATACTTTGGGAATATTTTCTCCCATTCTATAGGTTGTCTGTTTGCTCAGTTGATAGCTTATTTTGCTTTGCAGAAGCTCTTTAGTTTAATCAAGTCCCATTTGTCAATTTTTGTTTTTGTTGCAATTGCTTGTAAGGATTTAGTCATAAATTCTTTGCCAAGGCTTATGTCCAGAATGGTGTTTCATATGGTTCCTTCTAGAATTCTTAGAGTTATTGGTCTCACATTTAAATCTTTAATTCATCCTAGGTTAATTTTTGTATATGGTGATAGGTAGGGTTCCTGTTTCATTCTTCTACATGTGGTTAGACTGTCCCAGCACAATTTCTTGAATAGAAAGTGCTTTCCCCACTGCTTAATTTTGTCAACTTTGTCAAATATTAGATGGCGGTAGGTGTGCAACTTTATTTCTGGGTTCTCTATTTCTGTTCCATTGGTCTGTGTGTTTGCTTTTGTATCAGTACCGTCCTCTTTTTGTTACTGTAGCCTTATAGTACAGTTTGAAATTAGATAATGGGATGCTTCCAGCTTTGTTCTTTTTGCTTAGGATTACTTTGGCTATTTGGCTTATTTCATGGTTCCATATAAATTTTAGAACAATTTTTTTTTCCAAATTCTAGAAAAATGACTTCGGTAGTTTGATAGGAAGAGAGTTGAATCTGTATTTTGCTTTGGGTAGTATGGTCATTTTATGTTTATTCTTCTAATCCATGAGCATAGGATACTTTTGCATTTGTTTGGGTCATCTATGATTTCTTTTAGCAGCGTTTTGTAGTTCTTTGTGTACAAACCTCTTGCTGCCTTGGTTAGATGTATTCCTAGCTTTGTTTTTTTTTTTTTTTTTTTGGCTATTGCAAAAAAAATTCTATTCTTGATCCAGCACTCAGCTTTAATATTATTAATGTATAGAAATTCTACTACTTTTTGCACATTGATATTGTATGCTGAAACTTTGCTGAATCTTTTGTGTTCCGGGAGCCTTTCAATGTTCTTTAGGGTTTTCTACATATTGAATCCTACTGGCCATGAATAGAGATAGGTTATCATATTCTTTTCCTAATTAGATGTCTTTAATTCTTTATCTTTCCTGATTTCTCAGTCTAGCACTTCCAGTACTGTGTTGAATAGAAGTGCTGAAGATGGACATCCTTGTCTTATTCTAGTTTTCAAAAGAATGCTTCTAGTTTTTGCTTGTTTAGTATGATGTTGGCTGTGGGTTTGTCATAGATGACTCTTATCACTTTAAGGTGTGTTCCTTCAGTGCCTAACATTTGAAAGTTTTTATCATGAAGAGGTGCTGGATTTTATCAAAAGTCATTTCTGGGTCTACTGAGATGATCACATGTCTTTTGAAATTTACTTCTGTTTATGCATGAATCACATTTATTGATTTGCATATGTTGAACCAACCTTGCATCCCAAGAATGAAGCCTACTTGATCACAGTCATCACAGTCAATTAATGTTTTGAAGTGCTGTTGGATTCAGTTTCCTAGTATTTTTTTTTTGACAATTTTTCTGTCTTTGTTAATCAGAGATATTGGCCTATAATTTTCATTTTTGTTGTGTCTTTGCCAGGTTTTGGTATCAGGATGATGCTGGCCTCATAGAAGGAGTTAAGGAGAAGTCCCTACTACTCAATTTTTTTTTTAATAGTTTCAGTAGCATTGGTAACATGTCTTTTTTATATGTCTGGTACAATTTGGCTGTTAATCCATCTGGTCTGGGTTTTGTTTTTGGTTTGTTTGTTTGGTAGTTTTTAAAGTTACTGATTCAGTCTCAAAACTCAGCATTGATCTGTTCACAGTTTCAATCACTTCCTGATTCAATTTTGGGCGATTGTGTGCTTCCAGCAATTTCTCTATTTCCTCTCAATTTTCTATTTTGTGTGCACAGAGGTGTTTATATTTTCTGAGGATCTTCTGAATTCTTGTGGGATCAGTTGTAATGTCACCTTTGTCTATTGTGACGGTGCTTATTTGGATCTTCTCCTGTTAATCTAGCTAGTAGCCTGTCAATCTTATTTATTTTTTCAATGGTGTGTATGATTTCAATTTTTTAAAAATTTATTGAGACTTGCTTTATGGCCAAGGATGTGGTCAACCTTAGTGATGCTCAATGTGCAGATCAGAAGAATGTATATTTTGTATATACATGTATATAGGGTAGAGTATTCTGTGCTTGTTTATTAGGTTCAACTAGTTAAGTGTCAAATTCAAGTTCAGAATTTCTTTGTTAGTTTTCTGTCTTGATGATCTGCCTAATGCTGTCAGTGGGATGTTGATATACCCCAGTATCATTGTGTGACTTTCTAAGTCTTTTTGTAGACCAAGAAAAACTTGTTTTATAAGAAGAAAACCCTCCAATACTGGGTGCAAATGTATGTGTATAGTTAAGTCTTGTTGAATTGAACACTTAACCGTTATGTAATACCCTTTTTTTTTTGTTATTGCTTTAAACTCTGTTTTATCTGATATAAGAATAGCAATCCCTGTTCTTGTGTCCTGTTGCCATTGTAGATCTTTCTCTAGATCTTTACTTTGAGTCTATGGATGTTTATGCATGTGTGTTGGGTCTGTTGAAGACAGCAGACTGATAGGGCTTTTTTATGCAGCTTGTTCTCCGTATCTTTTAAATTGGACCTTAAGGCTATTTAAATTCAAGGTTATTATTGATATCTGAGGTATTAATCCTATCATGAAGTTGTTAGCTGGTTGCTTCGTGTTTCTTACTTTGTGGTTGCTTTATAGGTTCTTTGGGCTATACATTTAAGTTTGTTTTTCTGGTGGCTGGTATGATTTCCATGTTTAGAACTTTCTCAATAATCTCTTGTAAGACTGGCCTACTGGTAACAAAGTTTCTCAGGGCTTGTGTGTCTGTAAAATGGTTATTTCTCCTTTGCCTATGAAGCATAGTTTGGTGGGATATAAAATTCCTGGTTGGAATTTCTTGTTTATAAGAATATTAAAAATTGGCCCCCAATTTCTGTTAGCTTGTAAGGTTTCTGTTAAGAAGTTCACTGTTAGCCTGATGGGGTTCATTTGTATGTGATCTGACATTTTTTCTCTAGTTGCCTTAAATTTTTTTTTTTTAAGTGTTAACCTTGGACAGTATTGTGACTATATGCTTTGGTGATACTCATTTTGTATGATATCCCTCAGATGTTCTCTGGAATTTTTGAATGTAGATATCTGTCTCTCTAGCAAGATCAGAGAACATTCATTAAATTATTACCTCAAATATTGTTTTCCAAGTTACCTACATTGTCTGCTTCTTCCTCTGCGATGCCAGTAATTTATAGGTTTCTTCACTTTACATCATCTAATATTGCTCAAAAACATTGCTTATTTCTTAAAATTCTTTCCTTCTTTATTTTTATCTGTCTATGCTATTTCAAAATACTGGTCTTTAAGCTCTGAAATTATTTCTTCTGCTTGGTACAGTCTATTGATAAAGCTTTCAATTGTATTTTTTAATTCCTTAAGTTAGTTTTTCAAATCCAGAAGTTCTGATTGCTTTCTTTCAAGATGTTTATCTCTTTCTTTATTTCCTGGATTGCTTTAGAAGTTCTTTGTGTTCATTTTCAGTTTGTCTTGGATCTCACTGAGCTTCCTTGAAATCCATGCTTTGAATTCTTTATGTCATTTCTGCATTTACATTTTGGTTAAGGACCTTTGGTGGAGGGGTACTGCAATTCTATGGTGATGTCACTGCATTCATATTTTTCACAGTGCTAGAATTCTTGCACTGGTTTCTTCTCATCTGAGAATGTTGGCACTTCTAATTTTTGTAATTTTGTGTTAGTAGAATATTTTCTTTTTTTTAATTTCAGTATAACATTATTTTTTTCTTTCCCTTTCCCTTTCCTCTCCTCCCTACAGGGTGGGACTGTAGTGAATGCTGGGTGTGGTCACTTGTCTTTGCTTCTGTAACCCTATGTAGTTTCTTTGGCAGGTTTTATATTGGTGTGTATAGTTGAACCTACAAGTCTGTACATGGTACTTATGGGTGAGAGCTGGCTGTACCTGATGTGGCTGGGCATATACATGATCCTTGTTTACTGGGAGAAGCTCTCTCTCATCTTAGGCAATGGGCTGATATGTAGAGTGCACAATTGTCTGAGCTCCTTGCTCAGCCCTATCTTAGGGCAGGTCCACTGTGGGCATGGCCTGCCAAAATGTCCCCTGATGTCAGGCACAAACACCAGCACTTAGCAAGGATCCAGTGGACAGCCACTAAACACCCAAAGGTGTGCCTAGGCATGGAGCTGGGAAATCTCCTCAGCCCCAAGTTCTCTGGACAGGGATTAGGGGAGGCCTAAATTCCTAATCCAGGAGAGCAAGTGCTCCACATGCCTAGAGATATGCCTGGGTGTGGAGCAGAGAGAGATGTTTGTGAAGCAGAGAGAGGCACCCTTCACCAAGATCTCTGCACAGTAAGGGTGGGGCAGCTCCAGGTGAGTGGGTTATCTGAATGTCTGAAGATCTACCTGGGCATAAAGTGTAGAGGGCTTGACTGCACCATGATCCATGGCCAGCAACGGCAGCATTGCTCAGGCTACTAGTCCATGTGAGCAAGCACTCCAAATTCCTGGAGATCTGTCTGCATGTGTTGTGATGAAAGCCCCACTGCACCACCATCTATGCACAGAAATAGGGACAGCTAAGGCTGTTGATCCAGGTGAGGAAGTGCTTCAAACACCTGGAGATCTGTTTGGGCACTGAGTGCAAAGTGCCTGCCATACCACAATTTATGTCCATGAAGAGTGGGGCAACTCAGATTGCTGATTCAAGCAAGTGGGTGCTCCAAATCCTGGATTTCTGCATGGAGGTGGAACGGAGAGGGCCTTGCTATACCACAATCTCAGGGGAGCATGCTGCGACACCCATTAATGGCACACGCAAGTCAGTTTCAGGTTGCCAGCTGGCCTTGAATGAAAGTCTCATCCCCCAGGAGAAAACACAGCTATAGCAGCTCTTCTCCTGCCCCAGGGCTTCAACAGGGGAGTGTACAATTCAGGTGCCTACTGCTGTAGGGCTTTCTACAATTCTGGCTATGGAAGCCCCTACCCGGCTCCAGAGCAGGTGTTCCAATCTCTGTCCTGAGACTAAGATACCTGCATGGCCATGCTGCTAGGTCTCAAAGGAATGGCAGATTTTGTATGTGCCTGGTTTAAAAACGACATTCTGCTCTCAGTCCTTGGCCTGGGCAAATATCTGTAGTTTTTCCTGGTGTTTTTCCCTCACAAGTCTCTAAGCCTCTCCCCAAGTTAGCACCAGGACTTTAAAGAACAAAATATTCTCCCTCCTCTTGGGTTGCTCAGATCCCCAGGAGAAAGGTGAGTCACAGAGGGAGGCTCTCTGTCTCTCTCATGTACTGAGGCTTCACTTTTATCAGCTGGATGCCATCACAAGGACTGTTTGCCCATGTACCCCTCCCTGGGGCCTAGGGCACCCTTCACAATACTGGTGGATTCTCATTTTTCTTCTTGAATTAAAGCTCACAAAGTTGATCATTATGCACTATCTTGCTATTTCCAAGTCACTGAGGCATGATAAAAGGATTCAATCAGTCGTCTTGGAAAAAAAATCTATTGTTAGTTTACATCCTTTTTAAAATATACAGCTCCCTTGTCAGAAATGTGATTTGCCAATATTTTTACACAGTCCGTGGCTTGCCTTTTCATTCATTCACATTGCCTTTTGCAAAGTAAATATTTTTAATTACAAATAAGCTCAACTTAGCATATTTTTAAAAATAAATTGTGCTTTTGATGTTGTAGTTAAGAATGCTACCTAACTCATAGTCACAAAGATTTTCTCCAATATTTTATAATAGAAGTTGTATAGTTTTACATTTTATATTTAGACTTTTTATTGAGTCCAGGTTAATTATTTTATAAGATTAAAGATGTGGGTCAAGTTTTAATTTTCTGCTTATAATCTATAATCATTCTATCGGCACTTGTTGAAAAGTCTATACTTTAGCCATTGAATTCAGACCTTCGTAGAAAATAACTTTATATTTTTGTGGATCTATTTCTGGACTGATTGTTCTATTTTTATTAATCATTTTGTATTTATTATTTTGCTAATATTACATTGTAATGATTAGGTACATGTTACAGTAAATCTTGAAATCAGATCATGTGAGTCCACAAATAGGTTTTTTTAAATCAAAATTGGTTGACTAATCTAATTCCTTTACCTTTCCCTATAAATTATAGCATCAGCTTGTTGATATCTACAAAAACAGAAACTCCATCTAGGATTTCCTTTTTATTTAGATTATGTTGAGTTTACAGATCAATTATGGGACCACTGACATGATAACAATATTGAGTATTCCAAGCTATGAACATGGTATATCTCTCCACTTATTTAGCTTTTCTTTATTTTTTATCATTTTTTTTATTTTAAGCACACAGATACCACACACATTTTGTTACATATATATCTAAATGTGTCTGTGAATAGATACAGTGTTGTTTGTTTTCAATGATATGTCTTTCATTTCTTTTTCTTGCTTTATTTCATTGGCTAGAACTTACAATATTATGTCAAATAGGAGTGGTATCAACCTTACTGTTTGTGATTTTTGGGGAAAAGTATTCAATATTTAACCTTTAAATATAATGTCAGCTGTTATCTTTTTGTAGAACCTGCATGTCAATTTGAAGATATTCCCCTGTTTCTAACTTGCTAAAATTGAATAGTTCTACTAATATAAATTTTGATCTAGTTGGTTGATAATATTGCTCAAGTCTTCTATGTGTTTACTGATTTTCTGTTTTTTCCATCAAGTTCTAAGGAGTAGTGTAGTCTCCAATTATGGCTGTGGATATGTCTATTTCTCCTTTCATTTCTAGTTTATTTTGCTTCTTGTATTTTGAAGCACTGTTGTAACACACAGGATTGATATGCCTTCTTGGAAAATTGATCTTTTTATTGTCATATAATGTATTTATTTATACTGGATAGCATTTCTTGCTCTCAAGTAAACTTTATATAGATATAGTAACTCCATCTTTATTTTACTAAAATTTGTATAATATTTTATTGATGTTTGATATCTATTGACATTTGAAGACTATACAAAAATTTCACAAAAAGAGTATTACAAACTATTATAGTTTACAGCTAAGTACTTGGATCTCTAGTTTATTATTTGCTAACCTCTATTTTATGATGATTTCAGAAAATGAAGAGCACAGAAATTAATTATCTTTGAAATAATTATGACTATATTTTATTCTTGAAACTAAGGCATATCTTAGAGTTCAATAAACTACATTTCCAAATGTATGTAATTTATTCTTAGCTAACTATTTTTAGCTCTAATTAATTCATTATATATTCTTATAATTTGTTTTCCAATTCATTTTGCTTTTATGTCCTCTCTCAGCGCTAGTTAGAAACCATATTTCAGCTGACTTACATGTATAGATGAATGATCATAATTTCCTTGAGGGTCACAGATACAATAAAAAGTACCTACATTTGGGATACCAGGCCAAAGGATCCCAATTATGATAACGAGACCTCATCCACCCGCTCCAAGTCATTTATACTTCCCTAGGAATTATTGACAAATTAAAAATACCAACTCTATAAATAATGGAAGTCTGTAATTCATTTGTATATAGGTTGTTACCTTTTTTTGTCACAATATCATTTAAGTAGCTAATAAAAATACGCCTTTGAAATATAAATTTTATTATTTGTTTCCTCACCCCAACAGCTGCAGAAATAACTGTTCAACCAACTGTGGAAGAGGCCTCGGACAACTGCACTCAAGAATGTCTCATCTATGGCCATTCTGATGCCTGCTGGATGCCAGCGTCTCTGAATGATTCCAGCTCTTCACAAGCACAGGCCTCTGCTCTATGCCACAGCCCACCACTGCCACAGGCCTCTACTCACCACCACAGCCCACCAGTGACACAGACCATTGCTCTCTGCCACAGCCCTCCAGTGACACAGACCATCGCATTGTGCCACAGCCCTCCACCAATACAGATCTCTGCTCTCCACCATAGTCCTCCTCTAGTACAGGCTACTGCACTTCACCACAGCCCACCATCAGCACAGGCCTCAGCCCTCTGCTACAGCCCTCCTTTAGCACAGGCTGCTGCAATCTGCCACAGCTCTCCTCTGCCCCAGGTTACTGCCCTCCATCGCAGCCAGGCCCAATCATCAGTCAGTTTGCAGCAAGGTTGGGTGCAAGGTGCTGATGGACTACGCTCTGTTGATCAGGGAGTGCAAGGTAGCGCAACATCTCAGTTTTACACGATGTCTGAGAGACTTCATCCCAGTGATGATTCAATTAAAGTAATTCCTTTGACAACCTTCACTCCACGCCAACAGGCCAGACCCTCCAAAGGTGATTCCCCCATTATGGAGGAACATCCCTTGTAAAGCTAAAATAATTACTTCAAATTTTCAGAAAAGATGTATGTAGTCAAAATTTAAGATACAATTTCAGTGAGTATTCTGATTATCAGATTTGTAAATAGCTATGTAAATAGAAACAGATACCAGAATAAGTCTAGAGCTAGACCCTTAGTCAAAAGTTAACCAAAAAATTGCAATTTGTTTAATTCAGAATGTGTATTTAAAAAGAAAAGGAATTTAACAATTTGCATCCCCTTGTACAGTAAGGCTTATCATGACGGAGCTTACTATTTCTGATGTACAGTATTTTTTGTTATTTTTATCATCATGTGCAATATTACTGAATTTTTTCCATGCTGATTGTGTGGAACCAGTATGTAGCAAATGGAAAGCCTAGAAATATCTTATTTTCTAAGTTTACCTTTAGTTTATCTAAACTTTTGTTCAAATAATGTTAAAAGGTATACATACTCTAGCCTTTTTTTGGGCTTTCTGTTTGATTTTTGTTTGTTGTTTTCAGGTTTTTTGTTGTTGTTGTTGTTGTTGTTGTTAGTGAGTCTCCCTTCAAAATACACAGTAGGTAGTGTAAATACCACTTGTTGTGTGTCTCTCTCTCTGCTTTCACGTTTTCTACCTTATTCCAGTACTATATTGTTGATATAATTTGTATATACATTTTCAATAAATAATATATATAAACTGTACAGATCTAGATCTACAACCTATTTCTCTACTCTTTAGTAGAGTTCGAGACACAGAAGTGCAATAACTGCCCAAATTAGGCAACTATTTGCTAAAATGGGCCTCTTTTTACTTTAATAGTTTAGTGTAAAGTACATCAGAAATAAAACTGTATCTGCCATTTTAAGCCTGTAGTCCATTATTACTTGGATCTTTACTTCTGGGAATTTATATGTAACAGTCTAGAAAATTAAAAGGAGGTGGATGCATTCAAAGCACGAGTCACTTACAATATTGATGGTAAACTACTATTTTGTGGAGAAACTCAGGAAGATTTAAATGTTGATTTGACAGTTCAATAGGCTGTTACCAAAGGGTGTTCAGTAAAAATAACAAATACATATAACTGTAGATAAAACCATATACTAAATCTATAAGACTAAGGGATTTTTGTTATTCTAGCTCAACTTACTGAAGAAAACCACTAATAACAACAAGAATATCAGGAAGGAACTTTTCAAGAAATGTAATTATAAATCTACATCAAACATAGAATTTTAAGGAAAAATACAGAGGGAGAAATAAGGCACATGACTGCTTGTGCCTTATTCAACAAGAAATACCGGAAAAACACACACAGAACAAAAACCATCAAAATGTCATATATGAAATAAAATGTTCTTCTAAGCAAAGAAACAGTATTATTCATAGAAAACATTAGTTTTCTTCTCTTGTCTCTTCTTTATTTCCTCCTTTTATCTCTTAACTGGCCATTATCTTCTATGTGCACATTTTATAAATTTACAGAAACACCATCAACTTAATTTTCTTCCATAGCAAAACTGAGAAAATACCTTGTTTCAGTGTAACACTAAACCAAGAGACAATTGATGTTTAACGGGGGCGGTCGGGGAGTGGGGGAGTCAATATCTCGTATTGATTAAATTAGACATAGATTTTCTAACGTGTAACTTGATATTTAATTTATGATTAAACTATGTGTAAATTTTGTAACATAAACTGTGGTAATTGCATAATTTCATTGGTGAGGATTTCCACTGAGTGTTGAGAAAGCTTCTTTTCATGTGTCCATCAGATTAAGTAGCGTTTTCAGAATATACATTATTCCCATCCATTGTAAAGCTCCTTAAATCACATTTTATTGGGTGTGCAGAATAACTTCTTAACTTTTAACTATCAGAGTTTGATTAAGAAAATTAATTAATTTATTTTATCCTTTGTGTTAATGTTCCAAGGGATTTGGAGCCTACTGGCTTTCCAGGTGCATGTGAATCCTGAAGGACTGATGATATTTGGAAGTTTATTAAATTATTATCATACAAATGTGTTGATATTTTTGCTATTGTTGTTGATGTTGAACATTTTAAACTTGGCGAAGATTAAGAAAAGAACCAATAGTGACAAAAGTCAGTGCTTCCAGTAGATTTTAGAACATATTTTTGCCTCAAATACCTGCAAAGATGATGTGAGTGAGATTTTTTTCTTGTATTTTAATTATTTTCACATTTTCTCTCTGCAGACCTTTAGTTTTCTTACGATCTATACACACACATACATGCACACACACACATACATGCACACACACACACACACATTTAAAGGATACAAAGAAGAGGCTGAAAGATTATTAAATAGCTTGTGAGGCATCTCAATGGTTACTATCTATGTCAATGAAAATCAAATAGGACCCAAAGTTGGATATTTAGGATTTTTTTCTGATGGTAGAATTTATTGAGTTACTAGGGAGGTTCTTAAATCCTCATATCTGGAAACTTGTGTTGTGAAGTTTTGACACCTTTCCTATACATATAGGAATGAACCAATACGCTTTTATTACCCTTTCTAACTCTGATTTTATAATCAGACTTAGACTGTGTTTAGAATATTAAATTACTGGGCACCCTCTTCTTGGTTTTTACCAGAGAGGCTTTGAATGGAAGCAGGCTGAGAGTAGCCAAAGAGGCAAGGGGTATGAGCCCAGTTATTCTCCTCTATGCCATCTCTTTCTAAGCTTCCACTAGGTCTGGCCTTGGAAACCTGTAACTTCTGGGGCTTCAGATCTGATGATACCTTTTTCATCACATTACAAGTTATTTCTTTGACTGAATAGACAGTGGTATAGGTTGACACAGCACACAAGTGGCTATTGTGATGTATGAATATGTAGTCCTAGAACTGCAAAATGTCTTACTGAACCAACAATAAAAAAATGGTTGTTTTAAAAAGGATTTCGTTTGATTTGAAATTAAAACTTCAAACTGAATGACTTATATGAAAATAATACGTTCAATCAAAGTAGTTATTCTATTTTGTGTCCATATTCAATTAGATTGTGATTGATTTTCTGGCTATGGTATTATTATATCACACTTGTGAGTATGTATTCAAATACTAAGTATCTTATATGCTACGAGCATACACATTCTTTTCTTAAACTTTACCTTCATTTTAGCTAATATTGTGTCAGTGTATTAAAAATTAGCTTTTACATATGATATCTACAGTGTAATAAATTTAGAGAGTAATTTTGTGTAGTCTTATTTAGTTACTTAACATTTTATTTTTAATTATGTAAATTTGGTTAGAAAATAATGATCGTTAAATGGTTAGTGCTATTGTGTAATGGTAACAGTTACAAAGAGCCTCTGCCTTCCAAAACTAATATTTATCACACACAGTCATTAAATGGGAAAAAAATAGACTAAACAAATCACAAATTGTTCCGTTCTGAAAATGTAATCATGTCACACACGTAAAAAATCCTTTTCAATCCTGAGAAAATTAAGGGAGTTTTACTCACATGTATATTTCAACATTAGTTTTTTTTATTTGTTTGTTTCTTTTTCATGGTATTACTGAAGGTGTGTATACTTCCTAATATACATTTATGAAAATCTACTTGTTTAGGCTTTTATTTATACTGTTCTGATTTATATTTTTTATTATAGTTATTATTTCTTATCTTTCTTCTTTTATATTTTTTTGAAACCAAATTCAGAGTTAGTTTAGGTAAACTTTTTATCATGATCATTAGAAACTATTTTGAATGTTTCCAACTGGCCCAATTGGCCGGGAAAACATGAGAGCAAAAGAAGCTGAAATATATTTCTCAAGAACCTTTCTATATTATGTGCCAATTACCACACTAGATCAATTTTATGCAGAGGCCTTAAAATATTCTTTCACAGTAGCTTTCTTACACTAACCGTCATGTGCTTTTAGTAAATATGATTGTTAAAAGCAGTGTAAGTTGACAACAGCAGAAGCAGTAACAAAAAGTCTGCTCGGAAAAATGTATGTGCACAAATAAAAAAAAAATCGATGGCAATTGTTTAGTGATTGTAAGTGATACTTTTTAAAGAGTAAACTGTGTGAAATTTATACTATCCTTGCTTAAAATATTAAGAATTTTACGAAATATGTATTTATGTTTGTATTGTGGGAAGATTCCTCCTCTGTGATATCATACAGTATCTGAAAATGAACAGTATCCTAAAGCAGTTCTAACCATGCTTTGGAAGTAAGAAGGATGGCTACTGTATGGCCAAGGATGGCAGTATGTAATCCAGCAGCAAACTTGTATTAATTGTTCTATTTCAGGTTCTGTATTGCATGTTTTCTTATTAATATATATATTAATAAAAGTTATGAGAAATAAACATTCATTTTTACTGTGTGTGTTAATTCAAAACTCAAAGGATTCACTTTATTTTAAAAAGATTTTCAAATGTGTATAGAGTAAAATACTCTTTTTCAGTGGTACATTTCGGAGTTTGCGTATTTTTGTTCACTCTGGTAGCTCCCTCAGTATGATTTCTGACTTGAACATAATTTCAATCACTTTTCAAAATTGCTGAACACTATTGTAGTGTTTCTGAGCATTTATTTAGCATCTTTCAAGACAAGATTTAAGTGATATTTATTTATTCCAGATTAGATCTACTGCTTCACTTAACGTAAAAGTTACCTAAGGATTTCTCTGTACAACCATAGGAGATCCAGGTGAAATAAGTTTCTGAATATGGTTGATAATATTTGCGGAACAAAATAACTTTACTCCTGGCTTTGTTTTCACTTTGGCAAAATGGAGATCATTCACTGAAACCTCTCAAACTATATGGTGTCACTAAATATGTAATTGCATTTAGAATTTTATTAGCCCCAAAGTTTGATTAAGAATTACATACTCCACAGTCCAGTCCTTTTTGTATTATTTCTTTTCTCACTCATATATTTATCATTGTGATATTAATTTATTCGTTTTCACCAAGGGTTAGCTGCTGAAGAGAGAAAAAAAGGAAAAGAAAATTTAAATCAAGCAACATTTTAACCTCTGGCAAAAAGGAGATTGGGGTTTTAGAAGAAGCACAATGTATGTCTAGGTTAATTTGTGTTATTTCTCATCTTCACTTCAGCCATTTGGGAAAAAAAAATCACAATTTGTTGTGACTTATTTTGTGAAGTTGATTGAGAATCACCAAGTTATATATAGATATTATCATAATAACCTTGGTAAGAACTCTAGAAACTGAGAAAGTGAACATGATGAAAACATACTCTGAATATGAGAAAAAATGCCCTACTGAAAAGGAGTATTATAAATTTCTTCTATTTCAACAAGTGGAAAAATACGTGAGCTAATATTTGGCTTGATTAAAAACACTGAAGTTATTGGTCTTATTGTCAGAACTGATCACACCGACTTATAAGATGTTGATGGAGTAATGACAATTGCTTCAAAGCAAAAAATAAAACAAAGACAATCCCGATGCAGGCAATTCAGTTCAGAATTTTATTTCTGTACATTGGGTAACAAATTTAATATCCACTTCGAGTATCTGAGAATGAACAAATGCATGAAAACAACTGAAGTTTAATTTGTGCACTGGCTTAACTCCTTTCTTATCAGTTAAAGTATTCTAAAGTTAATTGGGGTAAAACAGAAGCAAAATATATAAATGAAGAAAATGAAAAAATGAAAGTTTAATTTGTCACAAATTAGTTCTGAAATCTGGACATATGATGTTTTCTTAAGCTTTTTTGAACAGTTTTAGATTTACAGAAAAATTGTGACGATAATACAGAGTTCTCAAATACTCCACTCCTAGTTTTTCTTATTTTTAACATGGCATATTTGTTATAGTTAATGAGCCAGTGTTCATACATTATTATCAACTCAAGTCCATAGTTTATTCAGATTGCCCTAATTTTTATTAGTAAGGTCATTAGTCCTTTTTTGGTTCCAGAATCCCATCTAGGATTCCACATTCCATTTATTTCTTGTATCTTTTTAGGCTCCTCTGGACTGTGACACTTTCTTAGACTTTCCTTGTTGATAATGACCTTGACAGTTTGGAAGAATACTGGTCAGATATTTTGTAGAATGTCCCTTACTGAGATTTTAATAATTTTTCTCGTGTTTAGACTGGGCTTATAGGTTTTTGTGTGGAAGATTCCAGAGGTAATGTATTTTGTCTCATCACATGCTATCAAGAGTAAGTGACAGCACATTTTTAACCTGTATAAGTTAGCATTTGGAATTATTTTGCTTTATACTCAGGATTTACTCTTCACCACTGAAGCAGAGACCCACCTGGCCTCCCTACGTTTGAAGTCTAGGACAATTCAGGACACACTCTTTCCTCCGATTCCCACCTATCACACAAATGACCACCTTCTCATTTTATTTTACCTTCTCAGTCTCTAATGAAACAATTGAGAATAAAATATTAATAGAAACATGTTAAGTAAATGTGTTTCCCTTTCCAAATTTGATAAATAGGAAATGAGTGTTGTGGTATGTCCCACTAACAATGAAAATTTCAGAAATCACGGCGAACAGTGGAAGATCCAGAGAACCTATTGAAACCAAGGACACATATAATCTGATAGGTCAATTTTTATTCTTGCTGTGCTGGTCACAAAATCAGATGGATTCTGACATGCTTTACTTTTTTTAGCATTGTACAAAAATTACTGATTATGATGTGATAGATGGTGCCTTGAAATTCAGGTTTATCTATTGGGGTATATTTGC
This sequence comes from Piliocolobus tephrosceles, assembly GCF_002776525.5. Classification (NCBI taxonomy): domain Eukaryota; kingdom Metazoa; phylum Chordata; class Mammalia; order Primates; family Cercopithecidae; genus Piliocolobus; species Piliocolobus tephrosceles. The sequence goes on along the minus strand of NC_045445.1, from coordinate 61,261,249 downwards.
TAGATAACGTTCAGGAAGAAATACTGTTGAAGATGTGTCTCATGAGAGAAAACTGTTGGCCTGTTCCTTAACTCTTTTTAAATTTTACACCTAAACCAATTGGCTCTTTGACACCACATATTTGGAAGTTACAAGCATTTATTATCAAACAGTGTATTCAAAGTGGAATAAGGGACAGGGCACAGTGGCTCCTGACTGTAATCCCAGCATTTTGGGGAGCTAAGGTAGGTGGATTGCTTGAACCTAGGAGTTTGAAGCCAGTTTAGGCAACATAGAGAGACCCTGTTTCTACAAAAAAATAAAAAATAAAAAATAAAAAATAGGCCGGGTGCAGTGGCTCACGCTTGTAATCCCAGCACTTTGGGAAGCTGAGGCAGGAGGATCACGAGGTCAGGAGATTGAGACCGTCTTGGTTAACACGGTGAAACCCTGTCTCTACTAAAAATACAAAATAATTTAGCCTGGCATGGTGGCGGGTGCCTGTAGCCCCAGCCACTTGGGAGGCTGAGGCAGGAGAATGGCGTGAACCTGGGAGAGGGAGCTTACAGGGAGCCGAAATTGCTCCACTGCATTCCAGCTTGGGTGACAGAGTGAGACTCTGTCTCAAAAATAAACAAATAAATAAATAAATAAATAAATAAATAAATAAATAAATGAATAATAGCCAAGCATGGCAGCATGTGCTTGTAGTGCTAGCTACTCAGGAGGCCAACGTGGGAGGATTGCTTGAGCCCAGGAGTTTGAGGCTGCAGGGAGTGATGATAGTGCTACTGCATTCCAGGCTGGGTGACACAGAGAGACCCTTTCTCAAAAAGAAATTAACATTTAATAAAAAATAAAACAAAGTGGAAGAAGGAAGTGATTTTTCATAAACTAAAAGAAAAAAGTTGTGATGTTCAGTTTATTCTATAAGAACAGTTCAACATATAGAGCATGTTGCATTTCGGTAGCCCAAGGTTTTTTCCACTGAATTTTCTATTCATAATAACAAATTTAAAAATAAATTACTGAGGCTGGGTGTGGTGGCTCATGCCAGTAATCCCAGCACTTTGAGAGGCGAAGGGTGTGGATCACAAGGTCAAGAGATCGAGACCATCCTGTCAACATGGTGAAAACCTGGTCAACATGGTGAAAACCCTGTCTCCACTAAAAATTCAAAAATTAGCTGGACATGGTGGTGTGTGTCTGTAGTCCCAGCTACTCGGGAGGCTGAGGCAGGAGAATTGCTTGAACCTGGGAGGCAGAGGTTGCAGTGAGCCGAGATCGCGCCACTACACTCCAGCCTGGCGACAGAGCGAGACTCTCTCTCAGAAATAAATAAATACATACATAAATACATAAATAAATATAAATTACTGAATGACATATGTGAGTGCCTTTCAGAGGCAATGATGATAATATGTGTCACTATATATTTTCCTATGAAAGCATTATTATGGTATGACACATTGAAGCTAACAACCTAAGTCATAAGCTGTTTATTTCTCACTACCAGGAATCACCCATCCTCCAACAGATTATAGTTCATTTCCGTGACTGGAAGGGAGATTTTATTTAAAGTTTCAGTCATTAGCTTCCTGAAAAGTTTTGGTTTGTGATATTCAGTTTAGAATGCTTCTATAAGAACAGTTCAAACATATAGAGCATGTTGCATTTCAATAGCCCAATAGTAAAGCATCAAGAAAATTTTTAGTATACAGACATCTGCTTCTTGCCCAGGAATGACACTGAAAGAAGCTGAATTTTAATCCTAAAGGTTAAGAATTCAAAGTACTTGCCTTGCCAGCCACCCAAATGAAGTAAACATCTAATCAGCCTAATACGCTTATTCAAGTGTGTCAAGGAACAAATCTAAGAAATAGACCATTTATTTAGAAAAACGTCATTATCTCTATCAGGGATCAAAAATGTCACAGTAGCATTTCTAATAGAGTCAACTGCACCAACTAATTAGTTATTAGGTAACTAAGAAAGGGTATTGAGACTCTGTGACAGTTAATTTTATGTATTAACTTGGGTAGGCCACAGTATCAGATATTTGCTCAACCACTTGTCTGAATTGTTGTTGTCAAGATACTTTTTAGATGAGATTAACTGTAAAATCAGTAGACTTTGAGTAAAGCAGATTACCCTCCATAATTTAGGTAGGCCTCATCCAATCAGTTGAAGGTCTTAAAAAGAAGAAGACAAACTTCTATCAAGGAAGAGAGAAATCTGCAAGCAGACTGCTTTCAGACTTGAACATTAACACTTCTCTGGGTCTCCAGCCTGCCAGTCTACCCTTCAGACTTTGGGCTGGCCAGCTTCCTAAATCATATGAGAAAATTTCAGAAAAGAAATTTCTCTTCCTTCCTTCCTTCCTTCCTTTCTTTCTTTCCTTCATTCCTTCTTTCTCTTTCTTTCTTTCTTTTTCCTTCCTTCCTTCTTTCTTTCCTTTTCTTTCCTTCCTTCCTTCTTTCTTTCCTTCCTTTCTTTTCTTTGTTTATTTCTTTCCTCTTTCTCTCCTTCCTTCCTTCCATCCTTCCTTCCTCTACTTTTCTCTTTCCTTTTCTTTCTTTTTCTTTCTTTCTTTCCTTCCTTCTTTCTCTTTCTTTCTTTCCTTCCTTCCTTCTTTCTTTCTTTCCTTTTCTTTCCTTCTTTCTTTCCTTCCTTCTTTCTTTGTTTCTTTCCTTACTTTCTTTTCTTTCTATTTCTTTCCTCTTTCTCTCCTTCCTTCCTTTCATCCTTCCTTCCTTCCTCTACTTTTCTCTTTCCCTTTCTTTCTTTCTTTCTTTCTTTCTTTCTTTCTTTTCTTTTCCTTCTTTTACTTTCCTTTTGGTTTCTTTATTTCTTTGTTTCCTCTCTCTCTCTCTCTCCTTCCTTCCCTCCTTCCTCTTCTTTTCTTTTTTTCTTTTCTTTTCTTTTTTTTTTTTTTTTGACAGAGTCTCACTCTGTCACCCAGGCTGGAGTGCAGTGGCACCATCTCAGGTCACTGCAAGTTCTGCCTCCTGGGTTCGCGCCATTCTCCTGCCTCAGCCTCCTGAGTAGCTGGGACTACAGGCACCCGCCACCATGCCCGGCTAACTTTTTGTATCTTTAGTAGAGATGGGGTTTCACCGTGTTAGCCAGGATGGTCTTGAACTCCAGACCTCATGATCTGCCCTCCTCGGCCTCCCAAAGTGCTGGAATTACAGGCATGAGCCACCCAGGCCCAATCTTTTTCTCCTTCCTTCCTTCCTTCCTTCCTTCCTTCCTTCCTTCCTTCCTGCCTTCCTTCCTTCCTCCCTTCCTCCCTCCCTCCCTCCCTTCCTCTCTTTCTCTCTCTCAAACCCTGAATAATACAGATTTGAATTAGAACCAAAAAAACAATGAAACATCTTATCCAAGATCTGCCAAATCAGGTAAGGCCTAATATGATACTGCTTCATCCAATATTTTTGTTCTGAGAAGATATTATTTCAGAACATAGATGGTTTCAGTATGTAGATGGTTTAGCTAGAATTCTATTTATCTCCAGTTTTACTTAGTGGTTAATTTCTTAGGCTCTTCCATCATGCTAATCTACACTCAATTCTCAGCTATTCCACTTGAAAGCTGTGTTACCAGGGGGCAATATTTAACCTTTGATCTTTTTTCCTCATTTATAAAATAAGGTTAATATTTGATATACTGTGAGGAATAGTGGAAATATGTGACCCATGAACATTAGTTGGAGAGGGGAGGAACTATATGGTGAAGAAGAAAGTGAGAAAATCTTTCCTGGGGAGTGAAGCTTATACACAATTCACCTCACTAGACTATGCCTTTTCCCATTAAACTGGAGTGTGAAATGAAGAGAATGAACTAGTTAATCCTATTTGGAGAGATTGGTTCTGCCCTGAAACATCTGAAATCTAACCACCTGACAAGCTGTGGGTGCTGTTCACCTATTTTAGTCCATTTAGGATGCTGTAATAAAATAACTTAGACTGGGTAATTTGTAAATAGCAGAAACTTATTGCTAGCGGTTCTGGAGACTGGGAAGTCTAAGAGCAAGGCAGCAGCAGATTCTGTGTCTGCTAAGAGCCCTTTCCTCTTGGATGATATCTTCTATGTCTCCTCACATGGTAGAAGTGTCAAAAAGGCTCCTCAAAGCCTCCTTTATGAGAGCACTAATTCTATTTATGGGATAAAGCCCTCAAAACTTAATCTCCTTCTAAAGACCTCAACTCTTAATACCATCACCTTGGTAGTTAGATTTCAATATATGAATTTTAGGGGGAAACAAACATTCTAAGTCACAGCATTCTGCTCCTGAACCCACAAATTCATTTCCTTCTCATAAGCAAAATACATATATTTCATTCTAATGGCCCCTAAAGTCTTATCTCATTCAAGCATCATCTCAGAAGTTTAATGTCTCATCCAAAGTCTCATCTAAGTATCACTTAAATCAGATATAAGTGAGACTCAAGGTAAGATTTATTTTGAAGTAAATTTCTCTCCAGCTGTGAATCTATGAAATTACACACAAGTTATGTGCTCCCAAATTATAATAGTGGAACTTGCATTGGATAGATAGTTCTAACACCAAAGAGAGAAAGAAGAAAAAAGAAAGGATAATTAGTCCCAAATAATTTCAAAACCCAATAGCGTAAACATTACGTCTTAAGTCTTGAAAATAAACTGATGTGATTCCATGTCCAGCCTTTTGTACACACTGAGGTAGGGGTTGGGTCCTCCACACTCTGAGCAGTCCCGCTTCTAAATGGCTTTGCTAGGTAAGGCCCACACTGTAGCTCTCATGGGTTAAAGGTTGGTTCCTGCAGCTCTTTCAGGCTGCAGTCGCATGGCCGTGACTGTACTAATCTGAGGTTGTGAAGGTGGTCCCGTAACCATCTTTTCACTGGGTATTTCCCTAGTGGGAGCTCTTTTTGGTGGCCCTGCCCCCATGGTTTCACCAGTCATTGCCCTAATGGGGGTTTGTATAGTGGCTCTACCACTTTAGCAGTTATTTGCCTGGGCCCTGCGGCTCTCCAGGGCATCCTTTGAAATCCAGGTGAAGATAGGCATGTTTTCAAAGCCTGTGCAAGCTGCACATTCCTGGAGATGACACTGTGTGAATGCTACCATGGTTTACTGCCTGTGCCTTCCAGAGGGGCAACCTGAGCTGCACCTGGGCCTGCTTGAACCACAGATGGGGTAGCCAAAGAGTGCTTTACTGGAATGTGGAGAGTAGAAATTTGTAATCATTGTGCCCCCAAAACCCTGGCATTTTGGGCCCGTAATGGGTAGTGCAATCCCGAAGATCTCTGAAATGCTTTTAGGATCATTCTTCCATTGTCTTGATACAAAGCATCTGGCTTCCTTCTGTTCATGCTAATCTCCTTATCAAACACTCACTTGCCCACATCCTTGATGTTCTTTCCTGAACACATTTTCCCACTCTTTAAAACATAGCCAGGCTGAGAATTTTCCAAACCTTCAAGCCCTCTTTTCCTTTTGATTATGAATTCCACCATTTTTTTTCCCTCACACTTTACTATAAGCAGTCTAGTAAAGGCATGCCATACCCTCAACTGTTTGCTTAAAGATTTCTTCTACTAAATATTCTATTTCATAACTCCTTTCCTGGAGCACTATGACATGAACATAATTCAGCCAAGTTGTTTGCTGTTTTAGATCAAGAATCACCTTTCATCCAGTTTTTAACAATCTTTCCTCATTTCAGTCTGATATTTAATGAGAATGGCCTTCACTTGTCACAAACATTCTAGTGGTGATCACTTAGGTAATTTCTAGGAAGATTGAGGTTTTCTCTACAGCTCTCTTATAATTTGAAGACTTTTCCAGAATTTCCCTTTTTAGTCAGTTTATAGCCATACAGGCTGTTTCTAGCATGTACTTCAAAATTCCTCCAGGCTTTACCCATTACCAAGTTCCAAGGTGCTTTCATATTTTTATGCATTTGTTACAGCAGCACCCCACTTCTTATAATCAATGTGTATCTGAGTCTATTTGGGCTACTGTAATAAAATATCTTAAACTGAGTAATTTATAAGCAACAAATTTATTGACCATAGTTCTGGAGGCTGGGGAATCCAAGAACAAGGCATCAGCAGATTCTGTGCCTGATGAGAGCCTGTTCCTCTTGAATGGCACCTGCTTTGTGTCCTAACATGGAAAAAGGGGTTAAAGTCTTCCTCAGGCCTCTTTTATAAGGGCACTAATTCCATTCATGAGGCAAAGCTTTAATGACTGAATTACCTCCTATAGACCTCAGCAATTAATACTCTCACTGTGGTGGTTAGATCTCAACATATAAATTTTTGGGGAGATAGAGTCAGTCCACAGCACTCACCTAAAGAACCAAAGAGTTTGTGGTTCTTTATTGCTTTGAGGCAATGCTTATAGGCATTTTCAAATACCTAACCTGACCGTGGCCATCACACTATGGCTAAAAATTTATAATTACAACACCGTCAGTGAAGAAGGAAGCAGCCAAGGAAAGAATCAAGGGAAACAAATACTTCAGGAGTGAACTAGTGAGACAAGAAAGGAAATAAAAGAGGCTTGAAAGAGAATGTTCATGCATCACGTCTGATGAGTATTTAATGAGTGACTATGATGTAGCAAGCATTGTTATAGGTGATGAAAATACAATGTCAACAAGAAAAGCAGTGTCGCTGTTATGAAGCTTACCATCTAATGATATACAGAGGACAAAAAACAACAAACAAGAACACACAGACACCTATAAGAGAATGTCTGATGGTGATAAATGAATAAGGAAAATCAAACAAGGTAATATGATAGAGGCTATTTTATCTAAGTTGTGTATCAGTTAAGATAAGTTTAGCTCCAGATAACAGGAAAACCCTAATTCACATGGCTTCAAAATGAGACATTTCATTATTTTACTTTACATGATATCCTGAGGTGAGAAAGTTTCTAATATGGTGCATCCCAGCTCTGAATTTGTTTCTCTGTATTTCCGTTGCTTTCTCCTATTGTTGTTTTTTATCTTTATCCTCAGGATGATAGTTAAATTGTTGCTGCGGTTTCATCATTGCATCTGGACACAGCAACATTCTTAGAGAGAGGACTTACCACTCTTTAAGAATGAGAAAAATCTTTCTCAGGAGCCTTCCAGCTGACTATTTTATTGGCCAAAATGAAGTCATATGCCCTAATTAAAACCAATCACTGCCAAACTGAGTGGAACGCCATGAATAAAGTAGACTATGTGGGATAGATTTAGTGTAAATACCATAACCACTTTAGAATGTATTTGTGAGAAGACATTTGCGAAGAGATGAGATACGAATAATAAAAAGAGGCAAACATGTGATGACTTGAGAGTGAGAAGAAGATGATATAGATAAACGAAACACCAAGAGTAATTTTTTGGAAGTCGAAGAGGAAAATAATATCAACAAAATGTGAATATTTGGTTATGTTAAATGCCAGAAATTTAAGTTAATGATCTCTCACCACAAATGGACCTTACTGCTGGCCTACAACCATGCAGTATTAATTTGTTTTCTCTCCTACTTTTGTAGATTATTAGTTCACTCTCTCATAGCTGATAATCTTGTTTCCTATTTCAGTGAGAATATTAGAGCAACACAAATAGAATCTCCACAGCTCCTACAATAAATTTTTACTTTCAACTACTTGCATCTGTGACTATATAGTCTTCTTTCTCTCCTGTTAGTGTCAATGACCTACTGAAACTCTAATTGAAGGTCAGTCACTGTAGATATGCATTGGATAAAATCCTCTGTTGCCTACTTAAGCAAACTGCTTCAACAATCTTCCCCTCTCTATCTTGTATCATTAACTTTTATATCTTTACTGTACATTCTTATCACCATTAAAATGTGCAATTGTTATTGCCATTTAAAAAGTTATTTCCTGACCTTATTTCGTCCTCCAGTTACTATTCCTTTTTTATCTTTCTCCTTCCAAAAAACTCTTTAGGGGAACTGCTTTTAGTCAATGCCTCTAATTAAGCCATTGATTACTCTCTAATCAGCTGTTTGTCCCACAACTGTACCAAAATTTCCCTTACCAAGGTAACCCATCACACCATGCTGCTAAATGCAATGGCAAGTTTTTCAATACTTACTGAAGTAATCAGAAACATTTGACATAGTTTAAGCATCTACATCATGAAAATTTTTCTTCACTTGACTTGTATGACACCACACGTGTCTGGTTTTTCTTCTACAGCTCTAGCTGTTGCTTCTATTTTCAATTATGTGGGGTTCTCATCATATCCCCAAGGTCTTTTTCTGCTTCATGTAATCTGTTTTTCCCTGAGATGTAATTCATGTACCACAAAATGCATCTGCTTAAGGTGAAAAATTAAGTGGTTTCAGTATATTCAAAAAGTTGTACAACCATCAGTACTATTTAACTCCAGAACACATTTCTTCATCCCCAAAAGAAATCTTTTGGCAATAAAAAAGTCACTACTCTACATCCCCCTGTCCAAACCCTAGGCAACCAATAATCTTCTTTCTGTTGCAGATTTACAAATTGTGGATATTTTATATAATTGGAATCACACAATATGTGGTCTTTTGTGATTGGCTTCTTTCATTTATCGTAATGTTTACAAGGTTAATTCATGTTGTAGCATGTATTATTAGGTTGGTGCAAAAGTAGTTGTGCATTTAGACCATGAATTTTAAATCATTATAACTAGGCTTAAACACACCTTTATTAATCAAAATAGAAACCATTACAATCAGCTCATTTTTGCCAACAAGAAATAAGTATGTTTATTCCTGTAACATAAAAATCCATGCTTTGGGATTCAATGAACTTTTGGAAGGTATTTTCTGCATCTTGTTGGTTGTGGAAGTACTTTCCATGCAAAAAGTTGTCGAGATGCTTGAAGAAGTGGTAGTCAGTTGGGGAGAGGCCAGTCAAATATGGTGGATGAGGCAAAACTTTGTAACCCAGTTCGTTAAACTTTTGAAGCTTGGTTGTGCAACATGCAGTTGAGCATTGTCGTGGAGAAGAATTTGGCCTTTTCTGTTAACCAATGCTGGTTGCAGACATTGTAGTTTTTGGTGCATCTCATCAATTTGCTGAGCATACTTCTCAGATGTAATGGTTTCGCCGGGATTCAAAAAGCTGTCGTAGATGAGACAAGCAGCAGACCACCAAACTGACCATGACCTTTTTTTGGTGCAAGTTTGGCTTTGGGACATACTGAGGAGTTTCTACTTAGTCCGACCACTGAGCTGGTGGTCACCGGTTGTCACATAAAATTCACTTTTCATTGCACATTACAATCCAATAGAGAAATGGTTTGTTGTTGTTGCGTAGAATAAAAGAAGATGACACTTCAAAACAATTTTTTTTTAATTTCTGCTCAGTTTATGAGGTACCCAGTTGTTCGAGCCTTTTCACCTCTCCACTTTGCTTCAAATGCTGAACGACAGTAGAATGGTCGATACTGAGTCCTTCAGCAACTTTTTATGTAGTTGTAAGAGGATCAGCTTCAATGATTGCTCTCATTTGGTCATTGTCAACTTCTGATGGCTGACCACTGTGCTCCTCATCTCCAAGGTTCTCATCTTCTTTGCAAAACTTCTTGAACCACCACTGTATGTTCATTACCAGTTCCTAGGCCAAATGCATTGTTGATGTTGTGATTTATCTCCACTGTGTTACGACCTATTTTGAACTTGAATAAAAAATCGCTCAAATTTGCTTTTTGTCTAACATTATTCCCATAGTTTAAAATAAACATAAAATAAAGAGCAAGTAATAAGTAATTAGCAAAAAAAAAGCGAGAAATGTGCATTAAAATGATGTATAACATAATCACACTTATTTAAGAATGTATTCCAATATCGAATCACAAATTTCAACAATGCAAAAATCACAAATTACATTTGCACCAACCTAATAGTAGTTTATCACTATTAAGGCTGAATAATATTCCATTGTATGGATAAACAACATTATGTTTACCCATTCCTCTGTTGATAGAAATTTGTATTCTTCCCACTTTTTAAATGAGTAATGTTGCTGTGAATATCTATGTGCAAATTTTTGTGAGGGCAAGGCATCGTGGCTCATGCCTATAATCCCAGCACTTTGGGAGGCCAAGGTGGGAGTATTGCTTGAACCCAGGAGTTAGAGACAAGCCTAGACAGCAAAGTCAAATCCTATCTCTACAAAAAAAAAAAAAAGAATTAAAAAAATAGGGAGCATGGCGGCATGTGCCTGTGTTCCCAGCTATATTGGAGGTTGAGGCAGGAGGATTGCTTGAGCCCAGGAGGCCAAGGCTGCAGTGTGCCATTTTTGTACCACTGCACTCTAGCCTGGGTGACAGAGTGAAACCTTGTCTCAAAAAAAAAAAAAAAAGTGTGGGCAAATGTGATTAGTTCTCTTGGGTACATACCTAGGAGTGCAATACCTGGGTCAAATGATAACTTCATATCTAATCTTTGAAGAACCACCAAACACTAATTTCCAAAGTGGCTGTACCATTATATATCCCCACCAGCAATGCATAAGGTTCACATTTCTCTACATTTTCACTAACATGTGGTATTGTCAGGCTTCTTGATTATAGCCCTCGTAATGAGTTTTAAGTGGTATCTCATTGGGCTTTTGATTTTCATTTCCCTACTGATTGATAGTGCTCAGCATTCTTTTATGTGCTTATTGGCCATTTGTACATCTCCTTTGGATAAATTTATGTTCAAATTTTTTGTTCATTTTTAGTTGAATTATATGAATGTTTATGCTGAGTTGTAAGAGTTATTTATATACTCTAGATACAAAATCATTATAAGATATATGACATGCAGTTTTTTTTTTGTTCTCTGGTTACCTTTCATGTTCTTAAAAGTGTCCTTTGAAACAAAACATTTGGTTTAGTTTATGTGCAGTGGAAATATCAATATTTTCTCTGGCTGCTTGATCTTTGATCTTTTTGAAAATTATTTTGTACAAACTATCTTTTAAAAAAATTCATAAGAACTTTAAAATAAGCCTTTAACTTTTTTTTTTTTTTTTTTGCTAAAAGTAATGCCAGCTTAAATTTTGTTACTATATTGAAACTATTGATCAGTTTGAGGAGTTTTGACCACTTTAACATGTCTTATGATCAATTAAGCCTTCTGATCAATAAACATGGGATGTATTTCCTTTTAGATATTTTACTAAGAGCCCAATGTTAATCCCCAAGAAAATGGAGAAAATGCTATGAGGGCATTTCAGAGGGCTTCACAAAGACCCTCTCATCATAGACCCTCTCATCATAGACCTGGAGGCCTAGGAGGAACAAGTGGTTTCATGGGCCAGACCCAGGGTCCCTGTGCTGTGTGTGGCCTAGGGACTTGGTGCCCTGCGTCCCATTCACTCCTGCCACGGCTGAAAGGGTCCAACGTAGAGCTTTGACTGTGCCTGCAGAGGGTGCAAGCCACAAGCATTGGCAGCTTCCACATGGTGTTGAGGCTGCCAGTGCACAGAAGTCAAGAACTGGGGTTTGGGAACCATCACCTACATTTCAGATGTATGGAAACACCTTGGAGATCTGATGAGTATATAAGGGGGAGTTTCCCTGTACAAGCTCTCTTTTCTTGCCTGCCTCCATGTTAGAAGTGCCTTTCACCTTCCACCATGATCATGATTGTGAGGCCTCTCCGGCCACATCAAACTCTAAGTCCATTAAACCTCTTTCTTTTGTAAATTGCCCAGTCTTGGGTAGGTTTTTATCATCAGTGTGAAAATGGACTAATAAAAATGGGTATTAGGCTTAATACCCGGGTGATGAAATGATCTGTCCAACAAACCCCCATGACACATTTACCTATGTAACAAACCTGAACATGTATCCCTGAACTAAAAATAAATCTTTAAAACTATATTATTTTCCTTTATAATTTTGAAATAAAAATAGAATATTTCTATAAAAAAAATTGATATTGAAGAATTTATTGAGGCTTGTTGTGTGTCCTTTAATATGGTTTGTCTTGGAGAATGTTCTGTGTGCTGATGAGAAAAATGTATATTCTGCAGTACTTGAATACAATGTTCTGTAAATACTTGTTATAGCCGGTTGTTCTAGAGCACAGATTAAGTCCAATGTTTCCTTGTTGACTTTCTGCCTTAATTGTCAGTCTCATGCAATCAATGGAGTGTTAAAGTCCCCCCCCCCCCCCGTGATTGTGTTGTGGTCTATCTCTTTACTCAGGTCTAGTAGTAATTGTTTTATGAATCTGATAGCTCAGGGATTAAGTGTATGTATACTTATAATTGTGATATCTACTTATCAAGTTGATCCTTTCTTCATTATATAATGATCTTCGTCTTTTTTTTTTTTTTTTTTTTTACTGTTGTTGCTTTGAAGTCTGTTTTATCTTATAAAAGAACAGCTATTCCTGCTAACTTTTGTTTCCATTTGTGTGAAATATCTTTCTCCATCCCTTTGCCTTGAGTATATAAAAATCCTTATGTCTTAGGTACATTTCCTGAAGAAAGCAGATATTTGGTTTATAACATTTTCATCCAGTCTGCCTATCTGTATTATTTTAATGAAACATTTAGACCATTTAAATTCTACATAAATACTGAATTCAGAGGTTCTGTGCCAGTCATCATGTTGATTTTTACCTAGTTACTTTGTTTTCTTCATTGTGTTATTGTTTTAAAAGACTGGTGGTTTTTATGCTTTCAGGAGTTTTTATTCTGGTGTGTATTGACCTTTGATTTCAAGATGTAAAACTCCTTTTAGAATTTCTTGTAAAACTGGTATAGCATTGACAAATTTCCTCAGTATTTGCTTGTCTGAGAAATACTTTATCCTTCATTTATAATACTTAGTTTTGCTGGACACAGAATTCTAGGCTTACAGTTATTCTGTTTAAGGAGATTAAACATAGGACTACAGTCACTTCTGGCTTGTAAGGTTTCTGCTGAGAAGTCTGCAGTTAGTCTGATGGTTTTCCTTTTAGGTTACGAGGCGTTTTTGTCTCGTTGCTCTTAGAATTTTTTCTTTCACATGGATTTTAGATAGCCTGATAACTGATAAGATAGTTTGCGATGTCCTTTTCTCAATAAATCTCACAGGAGTTTGAGCTTCTTATATTTGTATGTCTAAAACTCTAGGAAGACCAGGGAAGTTTTTCTTAATTATTCTTCAAATGGGTTTGCAAACATTTTGCTTTTTCTTTTCCCTAATAATACCTATAATTCTTAGATTTGGGCATTACACATCATCCCATTTTCCCTGCAGATGTTATTAATTTGTTTTCTTTTTTAAAAAATTTTGTATGTTTGCATTAATTTGAATGTCTTGTCTTTGAACTCTGAAATTTCTTCTTCCACTTGTTCTAGTTGAATGTTAAAACTTTCCATTGCATTTAGCATTTTCCTAAATGTTTCTTCTATTTCCAGAAGTTTGGATTGACTTTTCTTCAAAGTAGCTATCGCTTTAGAAATTTTTTTTATTTGGATTCTGAATTTAAAAAAAAATTCTTTATGTTGGTTTTAATCTTTCTCTTGTTCCTCTTGAGTAAGTTAGCAAACAAACTTTGCTTTTTTGTCTGGTATTTCAAAGATTTTATTTTGATTTGGATCTACTCCTGGAGAGTTATTGTGATTTGGGGAGAAGGAATGATATAAAACCTTGTTTTTTCATCTTGCTAGAAATACTTATTTGGTACCTTCTCATTTGGGTAAACCTTTTCTTTTCATTATTTTGAATTTATTTTTTATTCAACTAGGTTTTCTAATTTTTTCCCTTGAGGATGTGACATTAACGTTGATAGTTTATTGTCACCTAGTTTTGACTCTGGGTTAGTTCACTGGAGAAGTCTCAGTTTGAGTTCCTTGGTTATAGATAAATTTTGTCATGGTTTTCTCTGATGTTGGTTATGTTAGTGTTATGCTGGGTGTACGAGAAGGTTCACCGTCTCCTGTTTGGCTGAAGTGGCAGAGGCCTAATGAAGCTTATCTTGATTCCCAGTGGTGTGCATTTTTAACCTTTTTCCCCAATATTTTTTTCACTGGGTTGGAGAGTTTAGGATTCAGGCCAATAGGAGTTGCCCAAGGATAAAACTCAGCAGTGGCTAAAGCAGGTGAGTAAATGCAAATACCCCAAAGGTGGGAAGAGGTCCCGGCTTTTAGAGATGTTGCTATGAAAATTCTCAATAAAATGCAATGCGGTATTTTAACGGGGGAAGAGAGGAAGCTTCCACAGCTCTTCTTCCAGGCCTCGGAAAAACAATTTGCCTCTCAGTTGTATTCCTGACCAGTGTTCTGGCTATTCAGATAAGGCAGGCACCTCTATTTATGTGTAGGAATGCTGGTGTTCCATGAAGAGAGAGATTGTGACTTTACCTCTAGTTCAAGCCTGAATCTGTAAGGCACTTTTCCTTTGGGGATGTAGTCACCCTGAAGTGTTCCAGAAAGGCTGCCTGCAGATGGGCCCATGCCAAGTTCCCATGGTAGACACCTGAGATGTGTCTGCAGTGGTGGGCAAGGGGGAGAAGTCTCCTCCTCCTAGATCCTACACAGAATGATGAGTGCTTGACTGTTGGAACCAAACCACAGTCTTTTCTCACTGAGCCCAGCACTGCACTTGTGGCTCCACTTAAGAAAACTTCCCACACGTGGAAAGTTCAGAGATGCAAAGCCTTTGGTCTGGTTTCTTTTGTCCAACTGGGTGCTCCCTTAATGTGGTATTCTCCCCATTCCCTAGGATTAGCAGTCCCTGAGGGCAAGACTACTGTGAATCCTGTTGCTTCTCTGAGTCTAGCTACCCAGTTGGGCTGCCACACTCTAGGCTGGTGCTGAGAAATATCTGCAACGGATCTGGTGGTGTGACCTGTCTTCAAGTCTCCCAGCAGTGTTTATAAGTGCCCTCCCTGATGCAGATTGAAGGTGAATGATGTAGACTCTCAGATTTCCTTAATTATAAATAGCCTTAATATGTTGGCTTTCTCAAATGCCAGCAGAAGTAGTACCCACATGCATAGACTCAAGAACTCTTGGTTCATCAGGGTGATGCAGGCACTGGAAATAGCTCAGGTCATGCAAATGTCTTCTTCTTCTTGAGTGCTGTGTAACTGTGCCTGCAGATGTAATGGACTTTGCTGGTTGGCCTCCAGCCAGGAGGTGGCACTTGCAAAAGAGGACTGCCTGCAGCGAGAGCAATAGAATGTGTTCTTGCCTTATGTTACCCAGGGGAGGTACTCTGGTGCCTCAGGCAATAAGCAGGGCAATGGATCTCCCAAATATCCCCATCCATCATTTTACACTACCAGGGTGGTGAAAGGGCAAAGCCAGGTTGGGGGTGGGACAGGGAGGGCTGTCTTCTGGCTCCTGACATGCAGCCACAAGCAGTTGTCCTAATGGAGATTAGATGGCAGTTCCCCAGCTGCTGGAATAATGTTCCAGGGAGGAGCACAACTACCTCTGTTGCACAGAAGAATCTGCACGAGGAACAGGGTATAGCAGGTGGCAGTAAGCTCCACTCAGCTACCACACACTTGGCAAGGCAGGTCTCATATCCAGAGTGTTATGCCAACAACAGCTATCTGGATTCCAGGAAGGATGAGCTCAGAACTCAAAACTGCCCCAGGCCATAAGCCTTTTCCTGGGAAGACTGAAACTGTGGCTTTCAGGCCATGCCCCTCTCTATATGCCCATGAAGCAGGGACACCCAGGGTCATGGAACTCCTGCCCCTATGGCTGTAGCACACTTCCTGCTTACCCCTCGCTTCTGGGCAGTGGTGTTCATCCCCACTCAAGATTACATGGCAAATCTCTGTTGGGAGTGTCTCTGGACTGCACCCTGAGCCAGCTGGCAGACTTCCATGAGGTCCTCTGTGAGGTAGGAACAGAAATGGCTTCTCTCCATCCTCACTGGATTCTGAGAGTGCAAACAGCATGCTGCTTCTCATATATTCCCTACTGTTCACTAAATCAGTTCCAGTGCTGGATAGAGTTACGGCCTTCCCCCATGGCCTGGATTGCCCAGATACTTTGTGGGAGTGTGTGTCATAGCAGCAGTCTCTCTGTATTTCACGCAGTGGAGACTCACGGTTTTCATTCTGGTTCATATTGTAGGCTGCTGCCTGCTGCTTCTCTCAAAGAGTCTGTGGTTTTGTTCAGTTTTTCTGTTAATTTCTTGTGTTGCTTCTTGGAAAAAATTTCAAAACCTGAACCTCTACACACTATTTTGTCTTTACAAGTGGGAGAGGCATGCTAACAATATTGCTAATCTGACCCCTTGGGGATGAAAAACCCTATCGTTGCCATTGTATTTGATTCTTTAATCAATTTACAATCATTGATTTTATTGATCTAATTGGGTTTATATCTGGCTTTTAACTTGATGTTTTCTATATGTCTCATCTCTTTTTTGTGGCTCTGTTCTTTTTTTTAACTACATTGTTTGGCATTCTGTAAATATTGTCTATTGTAACATTTTAATTCCTTCAATGATTTTTTCAATATATTTTTGAGTATTTTTAGTAGTTTCTCTAGAGTTTACTATTCATCCTAACTTATGAAAATCTACTTCAAATTTATACAAAATAAGTTACAAGTAGAAATGCTATTCCTATAGAACTCTATTATTTTCCCCACATTTTGTACTATTATTGTTACTACATCTATATATGTTATGAATCCAAAAATACGTTGCCACAATTTTTAATTTATGTGATTTTATGTTTTTTAAAGAAGAGAGATGAGAATAGAATACATCTTTAAAGAGCTCATTATATCAAGATTCTTATCAAAATTTCTGCTTCATTTGTTCCTGTGGGTCTGAGCTACCACCTTGGTGTTCTCCCCTTAATTCAATGCAACTTTGCTCCTACTCACCTGCTTTGTGCTGCTATTGGAAAATATGTTGAATTTCTGTATATTGTACACATAACAATAATTTATATACATTTTTATGCAATTGATTTTTAAAACTATTAAGGAGGAGAAATATGCTATTATACTTTCCTTTACAATACCTGCATAGTTACCTTTACCAGCACTTTATATGCTTTAAAATTAATTCGCATTTCTTCCTGGAGTCACTTGCTTATAGACTGAAGAATTTCTTAATTTTTTGTTAGGTGGGTCTGCTGAAAGCATTTATTTATTTATTTATTTATTTATTTATTTATTTATTTATTTATTTTTTAGATGGAGTTTTGTTCTTATTGCCCAGGCTGGAGTGCGATGGCATGATCTTGGCTCACTGCAACCTCCACCTCCTGGGTTCAAGTGATTCTCCTGCCTCAGAATACTGAGTAGCTGGAATTACAGGCATGCACCACCACGTTCGGGTAATTTTCTAATTTTTGGTTTTAGTAGAGACGGGGCTTCTCCATGTTGGTCAGGCTGGTCTCAAACTCCTGACCTCAGGTGATCCTCCTGCCTCGGCCTCCCAAAGTTCTGGGATTACAGGTGTGAGCCACTGTGCTTGGCCAGCAATGTTTTCTTTCAGTTTCTGTTTACCTGGAAATATTGTTACTTTGCCATTATTCTCGTAATATAGTTTTGCTAAGATTTAAAATTCCTGGTTGATAGCATTTTTTTTATTTCAGCACTATAAATACATCATTCCGTTTCATGTTTACAGTGAATATTAAGTTGTTAATCTTTTGGGGGTTCCCCTGTACATGATGAGTTTTCTTTCTCTTGCTGCTTTCAAGATTTTCTCTTTGCATAGGGCTTTCAACAGTTTCACTATTAGGTATGTGGGTGTGAATCTTTGGGATACACCATTCAGAAGACAATGTTACCTTGCAATATTTAATTGAATATTCACCAGATTGTTTTCCATCAAATTTGGGAAGTAAGCCTCAACTTCCCATTTGATTCCTTTATTGGGTTTAACAATACTCAAAGGCATACATTACTCCACTGATTGATTAAATTAAGTGCTGTTCCCTTTACAGGTATAGTTTTTGAGGATGGTCTTTGAGGTTTCTTATAATCCCAGGAGGTGTCTTATTAGCTCCCGTTTTCTCTGGTTGTCTGGTAAAGTTCTACATGGTCTACAGTTTGTCTTGTTGCTCTCATGGAGCCAAAAGTCTCCTCTTAATTGCTTATGACCATTACTTTCAACTTACTCCTAGGCTTGAACTTCTACACAGTCTGTTCTAAATATAGTCTTATAACTTTGGATGAGCTTCACAGTTTTCTGTTCTTACAACCTGCCTCCTTCCCTGTGTAAAATTTTTGAGCCACTTCTCCAGAACTTGCTATGATGACAGCAACTCATTACTATCATAGAGGCACACCTGCTTCCTGACCAAGGTGGTAGGTGGTAGCTTCTGATTATCTTAGTTTGCCTTCTTTAGTGTGAAATCCTCACTGTAGGAGTAATTTGAAGTGAAGACAAATGGGTCCCTGCATCCTTCATCTTCCACACCTGGGGAAGAGCTTGTATATTATGAGTGGTGACTGGGTAGTAGAAGAGAGTCTCAGATCTTTTAGATGCTATTGTTTGTAATAGAGCATCTGTATGTAACACAGAGCTGACAGAAAAAGAAATGGTGGTGGCCTCCTCATCCCTGGAATATACTGTAACTCTAGACTGGAAGGTGAGGGAGTGAGAACCCTGAGTTCTTGGATGACCCCGCCATAAGTATGACTCCTGTTATTATGAGCTGGAATTGAGGTGAGGGAGTGGATTATAGCTCAAATGCCACAAGCATGCTCTGTTCTTGCCAATATTTAGTAAATTTTCTTGAAAAAAAAAGTTTTTGTTTTCAAATTTACAGCATGCCTCTAGAATAATTTTCAGACACTCTATTTGTTATTAAATAATTTATACCAGTTATGGTTCTTGCTTTGAGGAAAACCTCTCACGCTACTTTTTTGGAACTAAATTCTCTAAAATTTGTTTTTAAAATTTGAAGAAATGACAAGCGAAAACAAAAGTTAATTCTTGAAAAATAAGAATGAAATGGGAAACTGAAGAGTAAGATAAGAAAAACAGTTAAAAACATGTCAAATAAGGGATGAGAAAGACTATATACACACATATTTTGAAGTTACTAAAGCATTTAAAATGTGGAACATTATTCAAGAAATTTTGAAATCTGGAGGAAATTATTTTATTTCAAATATAAATTAGCAAAATTGACTTTAAAATATACTACAGAGCTGAAGTAACTAAAACCAGCATGGTACTGATATAGAAAGAGACAAATATACCAATGGAACAGAATAGAGAATCTAGAAATAAATCCATGTGTTGACAGCCAACTGACTTTTGACAACGGCACCAATAGCATACCTTACGAAAAGGACAGTCGTTTTAATAAATGGTGCTAGGAAAACAAGAAATCCAGATGCAGAAGAATGAAACTAGACTCCTGTCCCTCACCTCATACAAAAATCGACTCAAAATAGATTAAAAAGCTGGGTGCAGTAGCATAAGCTTGTAGTCCCAGCTACTCAAGAGATTGAAGCAGGATAATCACTTGAGCCTAGAAGCTTGAAGCTGTAGTGCTCTATGATTGTACTTGTGGCTGGCTAGTCACTGAACTGCATTCTGAGCAACAGAGTGAGACCCCACCTCTCATCTCTAAAAACATTTTAAAAATGGATTCAAGACTTAACATAAGAATCAAAACTATAAAACAACTAGAAGGAAAAACAGGTAAATTGCTTTAGGACACTGGTCTGGAAAAAAAAAAAAATGTATGAGTAAGACCTCAGAAGTACAAGCAACAAAAGGGAAAACAGACAAATGGTGTTACATCAAACGAAAACACTTCTGCACAGCAAAGGAAACAATCCACAGAGTGAGGACAAAACCTGAAGAATGGAAAAAAAGATATTTGCAAAATATTTATCTAACAAGAGATTAATATTCAGGATATAAACAGAACACAACAGCAAAAAATACAAGTAATTCAATTACAAAATACACAAATAATCTGAATAGACATTTCTCAAAAGAAGACGTACAAATGACCAACAAGTATATTAAAAAATGCTCAACATTCTTAATTATCAGGAAATGCAAATCAAAACTGCAAGGAAATATTATCTTGCCACAGTTAGAATGGCTATTATCAAAGACAAAAACTAACAAATACTGATGATAATATGGAGAAAGGGGAATGCTTTCATACTGTCGGTAGAAATGTAAAGTAGTACACCTGATATGGAAAATAATATGGAGTTTCCTCAAAAAAACTAAAACTGGAACTACCATATTAACCAGCAATTCCACTACTGAGTATGTATCCAAAGGAAGGAAAACAGTGCATTGAAGAGATGTACCGCATGTTTATTGCAGCACTCTTCACAATAGCCAAGATTTGGAATCAACCTAAGTATCCACCAACAGATGAATGGGTAAATAAAATATGGTATATATAGACAATGAAATACTATTTAGCCATAAGAATAAAATCCTTCATTTGTGGCAACATGGATGGAACTGGAGGACGTTATGTTAAGTGAAATGAACCAGGCACGGACGGAAAGATAAATACTGCATATTCTGTCTTACATGTTGGAGGTAAAAAAAAGTTGCTCACATTGAAGTAGAAAGTACAATAGTGGTTACCAGATGCTGGGAAGGGAAAGAGCAGGGAATACGAAGATGTTGGTTAAGAAAATACAAGTTACAGCTAGATAGAAGGAATAAGTTCTAGAACTCTATAGTACTATAGGGTTACTATAATTAACTATAATTTACTGCATTTTGTAGGACATCTATCAGGGTGGTGGGAGAAATTGTAGGAAGGGGTTTGCAAAGCTTTGGGGAAGAATGAGCCGAAGGCCCTGGTTCTTATCCTGGGGCAAAAGGCCAGAAGTAGGTACAAAAGAATGCAGGGGAGTTTATCCGAATAGCTTGTTTACTCATGTCTCCAGAAACCTGGCCTTTAATCATCCACGCACAATTAGCCACAAGTGTGTTGACTCAAGGCCTTTGTCATTAAATCTATACTGAATAAATGCCCACAGCACCAGCTGGTCAGGGCCTGGCTGCTGACTCTTTACAGCACCCTCCTTGGGGTCTGTAAGTGGTCGGATCCCCTAGCCCACTCTTTCACTGAATATCTGTTTCTGAGTGCATTTGTTCATCCATTGTTCGGCCAGGGTCTGCGGGTCAGACCCAGCAGTTTTTTTCTTTGAGACGGAGTCTTGCTCTGTTTCCCAGGCTGGAGCACAGTGGCATGATCTCAGCTCACTGCAACCTCTGCCTCCCAGGTTGAAGCGATTCTCCTGCCTCAGCCTCCTGAATAGCTGGGACTACAGATGCGTGCCAACAAGCTTGGCTAAATTTTTTGTATTTTTAGTAGAGACAGGGTTTCACCATGTTAGCCAGGAATGTCTCTATCTCCTGACCTTGTGATCCGCCCGCCTCACCCTCCCAAAGTGCTGGGATTACAGGCGTGAGTCACAGCACCTGGCCAATTTATTATATATTTAAAAATAGCTAGAATAAAAGAATCATCACATTCCCAACATAAGGAAATAATAAATGTTTGAGGTGATGGATAGGTTAATTCCCCTGATGTAATCATTATAGATTGTATGTATCAAAATATTGCACTGCATCTCATAAATATGTACAATTATGTGTTAATTAAAATTTTAAAAAATTAATATGGATCTAAAATCTGGAAAAAGTAATTTATTTCACTGCAAATATAATTACCAAAACTGACTGAGGAAATGGTAAAATATCTAGACATTAAAGTGATCTCAGAAGACAGAGCAAAGGCTATTTAAAACCAATTTATTTAAAAACAGATCAGGCTTAGATTATTTTGCTATTCGATTACATATAACAGTTTGGGCACATAAAACCATAAAACTCTTATTTTTTATTCGGATTTGGTTCATGTACAAAAAATGCTGTACATATTTTGTGTATACATCCTGGTAGGTTTGAAGATAAGTATATGCCTATAAAATTATCATGATAAACAATGTCATAAACTTAGTCGAAACCTATAAAGTTTCCCCTCTTTTTTGTGATAAGAATATTTAACATAAGATCTACTATTTTCACCAATTTTTAATTACACAACACAATATTGGTAACTACATGTGCTATTCTGTATAGATCTCTAGGACTTATTCATATAGCCTAACTGAAAACATGTACTTTTTGACCAACATGTCCCTTATCCTCACTATACCCCAGCCCCTGGTAACCACCATTCTATTTTTAGCCTCTATGAATTTGCCTGTTTTAGATAACTCATATAAATGAACTAATACAGTATTTGTTCTTCTGTGTCTGTCTTATTTCACATAGCATGATATCCTCCAAGTTTATTTACGTTGTAGCAAATGGTAAGATTTCCTTCTTTTTTAAGGCTGAATACTATTCCATTTTATGTATAGGTCACATTTTCCTTATCCATTCATGTGTTGATGGACATTTAGGTAGTTTCCATGTCTTGATCATTATAAATAGTGCTGAAATAAGTATAAGAGTGCAGATATTTCTGTAAAATTCTGATTTCAATTCTTTAGGGTAATATATTCAGAAGTAGTATTGATGGATCATATGGTAGTTCCATTTTTAATTTTTTGAGAATCCTTCATAGTAGCTATACCAATTTACATTCATACCAATAGTGTACAAGGGTTTGTTCTCTCTACATACTCATCAACATTTATTTTATTTTTCTTCTTTTATATTTAATAATAGCCAACCTGGGAGATGTGAGGTGATTTTTTTTTTTTTTATGGTCTTGGTTTGCATTTTCCTTTTGAGCACAATCTCATATACCTGTTGTCCATTTCTATGTCTTTTTTGGAGAAATGTTTATTCAGATGTCTTACTAATTTTTAAATAAGTTTATTGGTTTTATGTCTACTACTAAGTTGTAGGAGTTTCTTATATATTTTGGATATTAAGCCTTTATCAGGTACATGGCTTGCAAATATTTCCTCGCATGCCATAGGTGTTTTTTATTATTATTATTTTTATTTTGCTGGCTGTTTCTTCTGCTGTGCAGAAGCTGTTAAGTTTAATGTACTTTCCTTTGTCTATGCTTTTGTTTCCTGTGTTTTTGGTATTATATCCAAGAAATCATTGCTAAGGCCAATGTCAAGAGGCTTTTCCCTTGTGTTTTCTTCTAAGAAAACTTCCATATTATCCAAACTCATTCCATCTGTAAAAAACTATTAAAAATCTCCGTAATTCATCATATGAAACTAACAAAATCTTTCTGCTTAAAACTAAAAACAGTAGTACAAAGTGAGAAAATGGTAGCAAATGTAATTAAAAACGTAAGTGAAAAAACTTAAAACAAATCTTAGTCAATCAAATTGAGGAACAAATGAGAATAATACCATGATGTCTGGATAGGTTTTACTTCTTAAATGCAAATTTTGATTTTTTTTAAAGAAAATCCATCTAAAGAATTCACTCTATTAATAAATTTAAGGCAAAATATATGATTGCATCAATAGATGTCAAAATAAACATTCAACCCAAATAAAAATTTAGATAGGTAGAAATTAAAAGGAACTGTAAAAATTGATAAACACATTTTGCAACAAAACTAGGAGACAACATAGTTTATAATGAAATACAAGTTTTCATTGCTGTCAGAAAAAGATTGATAGCTGCCATCCTCGGTATTAGTCAATAATGTTTATTGGAGATTTTAGCTAATGCAATGCAATAAGCAAATGAAACATTCAGCATAAATGTCGAAAAAATTTTTAAAAACTCAAAAATAAAAGTATTCTAGTAATTCAAAAGACACTTCTTTCTGGTATTAGAATTAAGACAATTTGATGGTACAATTACTAATTTTTTGTGATTGACTTTTTATCATAAAAATCAATATATATATATTTGTATACTACCCTACTAAAAAGAGAAAAGAAAAATATCTCATTCACACTAATAACACCATCATCAAATACTTTGTAATAAATTTCAAAAAAAATGGGACAAAATCTACATGAATCTATAAAATTTAATAGAAAACATAAAAACAAATCTGTCTAAATGGAAGAACAAGCCATGGTCTCAGATGAGAAGACATAGTATCATCAAAATATGAAGACCTTATAATGTAATACATTTCTTTACTGCATCCAGTAATGAACTCAATGGAGTTATTATTTTGGGAATCTTCATAAAAATATTACTATTATGTTTTTCTTTTTATTTTACTTTAAGTTCTGGGGTACATGTGCTGAATGTGCATATTTGGTACATAGGTATACATGTGCCATGGTGGTTTTCTGCACCTATCAACCCGTCATTTATGTTTTAAGCCCCACGTGCATTAGGTATTTGTCCTAATGCTCTCTCTCCACTTTCCCCCCACCCACTGACAGGCCATGGTGTGTGATGTTCTCCTCCCTCTGTCCATGGGTTCTCATTGTTCACCTACTACTTATGAGTGAGAACATGCAGTGTTTGGTTTTCTGTTCCCGTGTTAGTTTGCTGAGGATGATGGTTTCCAGCTTCATCTATGTCCCTGCAAAGGACATGAACTCATTCTTTTTTATGGCTGCATAGTATTCCGTGGTGTATATGTGCCATATTTTCTTTATCTAGTCTATCATTGGTGGGCATTTGGGTTGGTTCCATGTCTTTGCTATTGTAAACAGTGCTGAAATGAACATACGTGTGCATGGGTCTTTATAGTAGAATAATTTATCATCCAACGAAATGCACCCAATACGGGAGAACCCAGATTCATAAGACAAGTCCTTAGAGACTTACAGAGACTGAGACTGAGACTCCCACACAATAATAACGGCAGACACCCCACTGTCAATATCAGACAGATCAACGAGACAGAAAGTTAACAAGGGTATCCAGGATTAGAACTCATCTCTGCACCAAGCAGACCTAATACACATCTACAGAACTCTCCACCCCAAATCAATAGACTATACATTCTTCTCAGCACCACATAATGCTTATTCCAAAATTGAACACATAGTTGGAAGTAAAGCACTCCTCAGCAAACGTAAAAGAACAGAAATCACAACAAACTGTCTCTCAGACCACAGTGCAATCAAATTAGAACTCAGGATTAAGAAACTCACTCAAAACCTCAAAACTACATGGAAACTGAAAAACCTGCTCTTGAATGACTACTAGGTAAATAATGAAATGAAGGCAGAAATAAAGATGTTCTTTGAAACCAATGAGAACAAAGACACAACATATCAGAATCTCTGGAACATATTTAAGCAGTAGGTAGAGGGAAATTTATAGCACTAAATGCCCAGAAGAGAAAGCAATAAAGATCTAAAATCGACACCCTAACATCACAATTAAAAGAACTAGAGAAGCAAGAGCAACACATTCAAAAGCTGGCAGAAGGCAAGAAATAACTAAGATCGGAGCAGAACTCAAGGAGATAGAGACACAAAAATCCCTTCAAAAAAATCAATGAATCCAGGAGCTGTTTTCTTTGAAAACATCAACAAAATTGATGGACTGCTAGCAAGACTAATAAAGAAGAAAATAGAGAAGAATCAAATAGACTCAACAAAAAATCATAAAGGGGATATCACCCCGATCTCACAGAAATACAAACTACCATCAGAGAATACTATAAACACCTCTATGCAAATAAACTAGAAAATCTAGAGGAAATGGATAAATTGTAGTACACATACACCCTCCCAAGACTAAACCAGGAAGAAATTGAATCCCTGAATAGACCAGTAACAGGCTCTGAAACTGAGGCAATAATTAATAGCCTATCAAACAAAAAAAGTCCAGGACCAGACAGAATCACAGTCAAATTTTATAGAGGTACAAAGAAGAGCTGGTACCATTCCTTCTGAAACTATTCCTATCAACAGAAAAAGAGGGAATCCCCCTTAACTCGTTTTATGAGGCCAGCATCATCCTGATACCAAAGCCTGGCAGAGACACAACAAAAAAGAGAATTTTAGACCAGTATTCCTAATGAACATTGATGCAAAAAACCTCAATAAAATACTGGCAAAC
This sequence comes from Piliocolobus tephrosceles, assembly GCF_002776525.5. NCBI lineage: Eukaryota > Metazoa > Chordata > Mammalia > Primates > Cercopithecidae > Piliocolobus > Piliocolobus tephrosceles. The sequence goes on along the minus strand of NC_045445.1, from coordinate 61,235,334 downwards.
CGAATTCAGCAGCACATCAAAAAGCTTATCCACCAAGATCAAGTTGGCTTCATCCCTGGGATGCAAGGCTGGTTCAACATATGCAAATCAATAAACATAATCCATCACATAAACAGAATCAAAGACAAAAACCACATGATTATCTCAATAGATGCAGAAAAGGCCTTTGACAAAATTCAACAGCCCTTCATGCCAAAAGCTCTCAATAAACTAGGTATTGATGGACATACCTCAAAATAATAAGAGCTATTTATGACAAACCCACAGCCAATATCATACTGAATGAGCAAAAACTGGAAGCATTCCCTTTGAAAACTGGCACAAGACAGGGATGCCCTCTCTCATCACTCCTATTCAACATAGTGTTGGGAGTTCTGGCCAGGGCAATCAGGCAAGAGAAAGAAATAAAGAGTATTCAATTAGGAAAAGAGGAAGTCAAACTGTCCATGTTTGCAGATGACATGATTATATATTTAGAAAACCCCATCGTCTCAGCCCAAAATGTCCTTAAGCTGATAAGCAACTTCAGCAAAGTCGCAGGATACAAAATCAATGTGCAAAAATCACAAGCATTCCTATACACCAATAGCAGACAAACAGAGAGCCAAATCATGAGTGAACTTCTACTTACAATTGCTTCAAAGAGAATAAAATACCTAGGAATCCAACTTACAAGGGATGTGAGGGACATCTTCAAGGAGAACTACAAATCACGGCTTAATGAAATAAAACAGGACACAAACAAATGGAAGAACATTCCATGCTCATGGATAGGAAGAATCAATATCATGAAAATGGCCATACTGCCCAAAGTAATTTATGGATTCAATGCCATCCCCATCAAGCTATCAAAGACTTTCTTCACAGAATTGGGAAAAAACTGCTTTAAAGTTCATATGGAACAAAAAAAGACCCTGCAGTGCCAAGACAATCCTAAACAAAAAGAACAAAGCTGGAGGCATCACACTACCTAACTTCAAACTATACTGCAAGGCTATAGTAACAAAAACAGCACAGTACGGGTACCAAAACAGAAAGATAGACCAATGGAGCAGAACACAGGCCTCAGAAATAACACCACACATCTACAACCATCTAATCTTTGACAAACTTGACAAAAAAAAAGAAATGGGGAAAGGATTCCCCATTTAATAAATGGTGCTGGGAAAACTGGCTAGCTAAACGTAGAAAGCTGAAACTGCATCACTTCCTTACACCTTATACAAAAAATTAATCCAAGATGGATTAAAGACTTAAATGTTAGACCTAAAACCATAAACACCCTAGAAGAAAACCTAGGCAATACCATTCAGGACATAGGCATAGGCAAGGACTTCACAACTAAAACACCAAAAGCAATGGCAACAAAAGTCAAAATTGAGAAACGGGATCTAATTAAACTAAAGAGTTTCTGCACAGCAAAAGAAACTACCATCAGAGTGAACAGGCAGCCTACAGAATGGGAGAAAATTTTTGCAATCTACCCATCTGACAAAGGGCTAATGTCCTGAATCTACAAAGAACTTAAACATATTTACAAGAAAAAAAAAACAGACAACTCCATCAAAAAGTGGGCAAAGATTACGAACAGACACTTCTCAAAAGAAGACATTTATGCAGCAAAAAGACACATAAAAAAATGCTTATCATCACTGGTCATCAGAGAAATGCAAATCAAAACCACAATGAGATACCATCTCACACCAGTTAGAATGGTGATCATTAAAAAGTCAGGAAACAACAGGTGCTGGAGAGGATGTGGAGAAATAGGAACACTTCTACACTGTTGGTGGGATTGTAAACTGGTTCAACCATTGTGGAAAACAGTGTGGCGATTCCTCAAGGATCTAGAACTGGAAATATCATTTGACCCAGTCATCCCATTACTGGGTATAAACCCAAAGGATTGTAAATCTTGCTACTATAAAGACACTTGCACACATACGTTTATTGCTGCACTATTCACAATAGTAAAGACTTGGAACCAATCCATTTGTCCATCAGTGATAGAGTGAATAAAGAAAATGTGGTACATATACACCATGGAATACTATGCAGCCAAAAAAAAAAAAAAAAAAAAGGATGCGTTCATGTCCTTTGCAGGGACAGGGATGAAGCTGGAAACCATCATTCTCAGCAAACTAACACAGGAACAGAAACCCAAACACCATAGGTACTCACTCATAGGTGAGAACTAGATATTGAGTACATATAGGCATAAAGAAGTGAACAGTAGACACCAGGAACTACTAGAGGATGGAGGAAGAAAGCAAGGTGAGTAACAAAAAACTACATATCAGGTGATACCCTTATTATCTGGGTGGCAAAATAATCTGCATAGCAAACCCCCATGACATGCAATTTCCCCATATAACAAACCTGCTCAAGTACTCCTTAAACTAAAATAGTTAAAAACAAACAAACAAACAAACAACAACAAAAAAAAGCATTGGAAACTTAATCTTTATAGCAACAGTGTTGGGAGGTGAGACCTAATGGGAGCTGTTTAGGTCAAGAGAGCTCCACCTTCATGAATGCCTTATTGCTGATTATAAAAGGGCAGGTTTGTATTCTGCTCTCTCCCATTATCTCTTTTATCTTCCACCATAGAATGATGCAGTGAAAACACCATCAACAAATGCTAACTGCTGATTCTTGGACTTCTTAATCTCCTGAACATTTGGAAATAAGTGTCTTTATATGTTATCCTGTCTGTTATATTCTTATGGTAGCAAAAACCAAAGACACAAGTCAATAATAGTTATTATATAAATCATCATGATAGTGTAACATTGTCTCACAGGGTCTACAATATTTCTATGGTTGAATGTCTGTTCCTCTAAATGTTATGTTTGAATTTGATTCACAGTTTTGGAGGTGGGGAGCTGTTTTCTAATGGGAGTTGTTTTTGTCAAGGTGGCTGGTCCCATGTGAATAGATTGCTGCCCTCCTTTAGGGATAAGTGAATTCCCACTCTATCAGATTCTGTGAGTTGTAGTTGTTAAAAAGAGCCTGTTCCCAACACTGCTTCTTCTCGCACCCTGTGATCTCTGCACACTCTGGCCATCCTTCAACTTCCACCATAACTGGAAGCAATCTGAGGTCATCAACCAATACAGATGCCCAGTCTTTAACTTTATAGCCATTAGAATTCTAAGCCAAATAAATCTATTTTCTTGATATTATTTAATTCTTTGAATGTTTTAAGATTGGTTTTCTGACTTAACACTTGAAAATGATCGATGTGCTAAGGAAAAAAATGTTTTTTGTGCAGCTGTTGAATGAAATGTTATATAAATATATGTTAGGTAAATCTGGTGTATAGTGCAGATTAAGCTGGACATTTCTTTGCTGATTTTCTGTCTGGGAGATCTATTCAAGGTTGATAATGAGGTGTTGAAGTTTCCAGATATTAGTGTATCAGGAGCCATCTCTCTCTTTAGCTCTAATAATATCTGCTTTATACATTTGGGTGCTTCAGTGTTCAGTGTATATATATATATATATATATATATTTAAAATTGTTATATCCTATTACTGAATTGATACTTTTATCATTATATTGTGACTTTCTTGGTCCTGTCTTACACATTTTGTCTTGAAATCTATTTTGTCTGATATAAGTATAATTGCTCCTGCGTTTATTAGTTTATATTGTAATAAAACATTTTCCCATTCTTTTATTTTTAGACTATGTGCGTCTTAACAGATGAAGTGTGTTTCTAGTAGGTAACAGATCATGAAGTCTTGTTTTTTCATCTATTCTTCCACTGTCTGCATTTTTTAATTATAAAAAAATTGTAGGTACATAGTAGGTGTATATATTCATGGGGTACATGAGGTGTTTTGATACAGGCATGCAATGTGAAATAAGCACATTATGGAGGAAGGGGTATGCATCCCCCCAACATTTATTCTTCCAGTCAAATTATATTATATATTTAAAAATATACAATTAAGTTATTTTTTACTATAGTTACCTTGTCCTACAAAATAATAGGTCTTATTCATTCTTTCTATTTTTTGTACTAATTAACCATCCCTTCGTAACTCCCAACTCTCCACTCCCCTTCCCAGCCTCTGGTAACCATTCTTATAATATCTATGTATACAAATTTAATTGTTTTGATTTTTAGATCCCACAAGTAAGTGAGAATATGTGATGCTTGCCTTTCTGTCCCTGGCTTATTTCACTTAACATAATGATCTCCGATTCCATCTATCTTGTTGCCAGTGACTGAATCTTATTCCTTTTTATGGATAAATATACTCTGTTGTGTATGTGCCACAATTTCTTCATCCATTCATCTGTTGAAGGACACTTAGGTTGCTTTCAAGTCTTAGCTATTGTAAATAGTACTGAAACAAGCATAGAAGTGCAAATATCTCTTTTATACACTGATTTGCTATTTTGGGGCATATACCAAGCAGTGAGATATATGGTAGCTCAATTTTTAGTTTACTGAGAAACCTCTACACTGTTATCCATAGTGGTTGTACTAATTTACATTCCCATCAACAGTTTATAAAGATTCTCTTATCACCACATCCTCATCAGCATTTGTTATTGCCTGTATTTTTTATATAATTCATTTTAACTGGAGTGAGATGATATCTCAATACAGTTTTGATTTACAATTCTCTGATGATCAGTGATGCTGAGCACCTTTTCATGTGCCTGCTTGTGATTTGTATGTCTTCTTTTAGTCAAATCTTTTGTTCATTTTTTGATCAGATTATTAGAGTATTTCACATAAGAGTTGTTTGAGATCCTTATATATTCCAGTTAGTAACCTGTTGTCAATGGGTAGTTTGCAAATATTTTCTCACATTCTATGGGTTGTCTCTTTACTTTGTTGATTCTATCCTTTACTGTGCAGAAGCTTTTTAACTTGTTGTGATGCCATGGTGTGTAGTATTCCATTCTCATGCTGCTATGAAGAAATACTGGGGAATGGGTAATTTACAAAGGGAAGAGGTTTAATTGACTCAGTTCCACATGGCCGGGGAGGCCTCAGGAAACTTACAATCATGGTGGAAGGCAAAGGAGAAGCAGGCACCTTCTTTACAGGGCAGCAGGATGGAGTGAGTGCAAGCAAGGGAAACGCCAGATGCTTATAAAACCATCAGACCTCGTGAGACTCTATCATGAGAACAGCATGGGGAAAACCTTCTCCATGATCTAATGATATCCACCTGATCCTGCCCTTCACACTTGGCGATTAAGGGGATTATGGGGATTAAATTTAAGATGAGATTTTGGGTGAGGACACAACCAAATCATATCATTGTGAGAGATAGTTAACTAGTTTTATTATTCTGCAAATGGATATCTAGTTTTCTCACCATTATTTATTGAAGGACTGTCTTTTCCCCAGCATATGTTCTTGGTATCATTATCAAAAATGGTTTTATTGTAGGTGTGTGGATTTGTGTCTGTTTCATTGGTCTAAGTGTCTGGTCTAAGTTCCAGCACCATACTATTCTAGTTACTATAGTTCTGTATTATAATTTGACATCAGATGATGTGATTATTCCATTTTTGTTCGTTTTGCTCAGCATACCTTTGGCTATCCTGGGTCTTTCGTGACTTCATATACATTTTAGAATTAGTTTTTGCTAGTTCTGTGAAAAATGTAATTTGTGTTTTCATACAGGCGCTAATGAATCTGCAGATTGCTTTGGGTAGTGTGTACATTTTAACAATATTGATTCTTCCAATCTATGAACATGGAATAATTTTCCATTTTGTGGTATCCTCTTAAATTTTTTTATCAGTGTTTTATAGTTTTTGGTATAGGGATCTTTCACTTCTTTGGTTAATTTCTAGGTATTTAATTTTATGTGTGACTATTGTAAATGGGATTTCTTTTTTTTTTTTTTTCCACACATTGTTAACTACTGGCACATAGAAATGTTACCCATTTTTCTACATTGATTTTGTATCCTGCAACTTTACTGAATTTGTTTATTACTTCTAATAGTTTCCTTGTGGAGTCTTTAGATTTTTCCAAATACAAGATCATATAATCTGCAAATAAGGATATTTTGACTCTTTCCTTTAAATTTGACTGCCTTTTATATCTTTCTCTTGTCTGACTGCTCTAGCTGGGACTTCCAGTACTATCTTCAATAACAATGGTGGCAGTGTACATCCTTGTTGTGTTCCAGATCTTACAGAAAATGCTTTCAGTTTTTACCCATTCAGTATTAGACTAGCTGTGGCACTGTCGTAATGGATTTCATTATGCTGAGGTATGTTCCTTCAATTTCTTCTGTTTGAAGGCTTTTATTATGAATATATGTTGAATTTTATCAAATGCTTTTTCCACATCAATTGAAATAATCATATAATTTTTTCCTTTATTCTGTTGATATGATGGATCACATTGGTTGATTTGCATATGTTGAAACATCCTTGCACCCCAGGGATAAATCCCACTTGGTCATGATGAAATCTTTCTTAGGTATTATTGAATTCACTTTGCTAGTATTTCATTAAGAAATTTTACAACAATATTCATCGTAAATATTGCCCAGCAGTTTTCTTTAATTAATGTGTATTTTTATAGTTTTGGTATCAGGGTAATACTGGCCTCATAGAATAAGTTTGGCCTTGCCCTCTATTTTTTAAAATAGTTTGAACAGAATCAATATGAGTTTTTCTTTATATTTTTGTTAGAATTCAGTAGTAAAACTATCAGTCCTTGGGCTTTTCTTTACGGTGAGACATTTCATTATGGATTTGATCTCATTATTTGTTAATGGACTGTTCAGGTTTTGGATTTCTTTCTGGTTAAACCTTGGTAAGTTGTATGTATCTAGCAATTTTTCCCTTTCTTTGAGATTTTCCAATTGTTTCCAATTTGTTTCAAGAATTTTTACATTTTCTTTATTCATTGAACTGCTGGTCATTTAGGAGCATATTGTTTAAATTTCATGTATTGGCATAGTTTCAAAAATTTCTCTTGTTAATAATTTCTAGTTTTATCCCATTGTTGCCAGAGAAGATGCTTGATATTATTTCAATTTTTTTAATGTTTTAAGACTTGTTTTGTGACCTAACATATTGTTTATCCTTGAGAGTCATCCATGTGTTGAAGAAAAAAAATGTGTATTCTGCAGCTGTTAGGTAAAATGCCTTGTAAACATTTATTATAGCCATTTGTTCTATAGTACAGATTAAGTCTGATATTTCTTTATTGATTTTCTGTCTAGAAGATCTGTCCAGTGATGAAAGTGGGGGTGTTGAAGTCTCCAGCTATTGTTGTACTGGAGCCTATGTCTTTCTTTAGCTCTAATAATATTTTCTGTGTATCTGGGTGTTCCCGTGTTGGGTGACTATATATTTAAAACTGTTATATCCTCTTAACAAATTGACCTCTTTATCATTATATGGTGACTTTCTTTGTCTATTCTTATAGTTTTTGTCTTGAAATCTATTTTTTTTCTGATGTAAGTACAGCAACTCCTGCTTTTTTGGGGTTTGCATTGGCGTGAAATACAATTTTCCATTTTTTAATTTTCAGATTATGTGTGTCTATATAGGTGAAATGTGTTCCATTTACCCAACAGATAAATGGATCTTGTTTCTTCATCCATTCAGCCAGTCTATATCTTTTGATTAGAGTGTTTAGTCCATCTACATTCAATGTTATTATTGATAAGTAAAGACTTACTCCTGCCACTTTGTTATTTATTTTCTGGTTGTTTTGTGGTCTATCTTTTCTCCTTTTATTCTTTCCTGTCTTCCTCTAGTGAAGATGATTTCCTCTGGTGATATAATTTAGTTTCTTGCTTTTCATTATTTGTGTATTCATTGTACGTTTTTTGGTTTGAGGTTACCATGAAACTTGCAAATACTGTCTTAGAGCCCATTATTTTAACCTAAAAACAACTTAATATTTGCATAGAGAAACAAACAAAAAGCAAAACAATAACTAATTAAACTAATTAAAACTTGCCTTAACTTTTTCCTTCATCTTTTAAATTTTTGTATTTTCTATTTATATTTTATAGTATTGACTATGTCTTGAAAATTTGTTTTAGGTATTTTTGCTTGGTTCTTTATTTAGTCTTTCTACATAGAATAAGAGTAGTTTACACACCACAGTTACAGTAGTTACAGTGTTACAATATTATATGTTTTTCTATGTAGTTGATCTACCAGTAAGTTTTGTGCTATCAGATGGTTATTTATTGCTCATTAATGTTTTTCATTCTTTTTGATTGAAGTACTCCCCTGAGTATTTCTTGTAATATGGGTCTTGTATTAAATTCCTCATCTTGTATTTGTCTGGGAAAATTATTATTTCTTTTTCATGTTTGAAGGATATTTCACCAGATATACTATTCTAGGGGATAAGTTTTTTTTTCTTCAGCACTTTAAATGTTTCATGCCACTCTTTCCTGGACTGTAAGGTTTCTACTGTAAAGCGTACTTGCAGATGTATTGGAGCTCCATTGTATGTTATTTGTTGCTTTTCTCTGGCTGCTTTAAGACCTTTTTTTCCTTGACCTTTAGGAGTTAAGAGTATTAAAAGCTTTGTGATAGTCTTCTTTGGGTTAAATCTGCTTGGTGTTGTATAACCTTCTTATACTTGGATATTGATATATTTCTCTACATTTGGGATGTTGTATTTTATTATCCCTTTGGATAAATTTTCTATCACTATCCTTTTTCTACCTCCTCTTTAAGTCCAGTAACTTTTATATTTACCCTTTTGAGGCTATTTTCTAGATCCTGTTGGTGTGCTTCCTTGTTTTTCATTCATTTTTGTTTTTTCTCCTCTGAATGTGTATTTTCAAATAGCTTGTCTTCAAGGTCACTAATTTTTTCTTCTTCTTGATCAATTCTGCTATTGAAGACTCTGATGCACTCTTCATTATGTCAATTGCATTATTTAACTCCTCCAGAATTTATGCCTGATTCTTTGCAATTATTTTAGTCAACTTTTAAAATTTATCTGATAGAATTCTGCATTTCTGCCCTCTGTTATGTTGAATTACTTTGTGTTCCCTCAAAACAGCTATTTTGAATTCTCTGTCTGAAAGGTCACATATTTCTGTTTTCCCCGAATTCATTGCTGGTGCCTCATTTAATTTATTTTGTGAGGTCTTATGGTCCTGAATAATCTGGATACTTGTACATATTTATCTGTGTCTGGCTATTTAAGAGATAGGTATTTATTTTCATCTTCATACTCTGTGCTTAGTTGTCCCTGACATTCTTGGGAAAGCTCTAAACATATTCAAAAAGACTTGAGTGTTGTAATCTTAGTTGTACGTGCATTAGGAGGAACCTCAAATCCAGTAAAGCTATGGTTCTTGCAGACTTATTGAAGTACCACCTGAAGGTCTTAGATAAAATTCTTAAGAATTATCTAGATTATGAGGCAGAGACTCTTGTTCTCTTCCCTTACATTCTCCCACATAAATGATCTCCCTCTCTTTCTCTCTCTCCATTCTGAGCTGCCTGGATCTGATGGTGGAGTGTTACAAGCACCCCTATAGGCACCGCAACTGAGACTGAGACTGTGCTGGGTTAGACCTTGCCCAAGGTCTGCTATAACCATGACCTGCCTACTGCCTGTGTTCACTCAAGGCTCTACAATCAGCAGCTGGTGAAGCCACCAGACTTGTATTCTTATCTTCAGGGCAATGAATTTCCCAATGCCATGGTTGTTCCAGAGATGACATCTGGAAACCAGGGACTATAGTTAAAAAAAAAAAAAAAAAAAAAAAAAAACTTGGAAATCTACATGGTGTTCTATTGCACAGTGACTGAGCTGGCACTCAAACCACGAGATACAGTGCTTTTCTCCCTTCCCTCTCCTTTCCACAGGCAGGGGAGCCTCACCCAATATTTATCCCCAATACAGGCCTATGGGGATTACTGCCAGGCTACCACCAATATTTGCTTTAAGCCCAAGGGCTATTTAGCAAGATTGAGGTGAATGTTGCCTGGCTACGACTCACCTTTCAGGGAAGTGGGCTCCCCTCTGGCCCAGAGCAGGCTTTGTGATGCTATCCAAGAGGCAAGTCCTGAAAACAGGGACCCAAGGGCCTCACTTGGTGTGCTATCCCTTTGTGGCCTAGCTGAAATATAAGGTGTGAGACAAAATTTTCTTTACTTTCCCCTACGTTTTTTTTTCAAGCAGATGAAGTCTCTTCCAATAGCCACTATAGCTGGGAATGTGCTGTAGCAGAAGCGAGGACTCACCAGAAGTAAGGAAGTCTCAAAGTCTTACCCAAGGACTATGGCATGTACCACCTGGGTATCACTGCTTGTTATTCAGTGCCCATGAACCCTTTAGCCAGCAGCTGATGGGTCCTTCCCTTTAAGGTAGTGGGTTTCCTTCTGGGAAACTTTTACCAGGTAATTGACCTGGTAATTGATCCTGGTAATTGACCACGGTGTGTCTAGAAATGTTGTCTAGGATCTAGCACCTGAAAATGGGGCCTCACAACACTGACTGGTTCCCTATGTAATTGTTGCTTAGCTGGTATTCAAGAGGCAATAAAAAGTCCTCTTACCCTTCTCTTTCCTCTCCTCTCCTCAAGCAAAATAAAGGGGTTTCTTTTGAAGCCACAAACTGCACTTTACGGGTTGGGGGATGGATGACACAAGTACTCTATTAGCAACCCCAGCTGGTATCTCAGTAGCTCACTCGCTCCCCAAATCTACTGGCTCTGAGCCCAGTTCAGCACTAGGACTCACCTAGGACTTGCAGTCCTTGTGGCCTAGACTGCCCTTCAAATTCACGTAGGGCCCCAGAGCAGCTTAGCTCGAGGTGGTGAGGCTTGTCAAATTTCAAGTGTCAACTACTTCAAATGGAAAATTATTCTCAGGGTAGGGTCGGTTTAAATATTCCAGCCATGTTTTGGCATCGGATGAGTTCAGCTGGGGTTTGCTTTCTGCTCTGACAAGGCAGCACTGAGTTCAAAGCAGTGTCTCACATTTGCTGCACTCTCACTCTGCAAAGCACAGAGATTCTCTGCACCATGCAGCTGTTGTTGCAGGATGGGAGGGTGGTGACATTTGTGATTCAGAACTTCTTATCTACTTTTCTCCGTGCCTCTTCCAGTAATATGAAGTTAAAACCAGGTACTTTGTGTGCTCACCTGTTCTGTGGTTCTTACAAAGGTGCTTCTTTTTGTGTGTAGATAGTTGTTAAATTTGTGTACTTTCTGGAGGGATGATGAGTGGAGCCTTGTTTTTGGCCATGTTGTTCTGTCTTTCTCCATACCTTTTTTCTTTATAAATTACTCAAGCCTCAGGTATTTCTTTATAGCAATACTATGCAGACTAAGACAAAGTAATCCACATTTATTATACTGTTTAATTTCTTTTCTGTTTACTTTCCTTAAATTATTACAGGTGTTTTTTCAAATGGTTTTACCCTTTTATATAGCCTTCAGCAAATTTCTCTAGTATTTTATTGAATGTAAGATTGATCTCTAAGAGTATGCTGATTTTTTATACCTCTTTCTTCTTACATTGCATCTCCCAACTGCTCAAATCAGTATTCCTTCTGACAAACTTTGCCATCAAATTTATGTGTTCTCAATTGCAACAATAAAACATATGCTTTGAAAAGTGTTTGGCAACACACTGAGAAGGGTTTTCACACACATGACTAGTTAAGAGTCTATGTCTCAGTAATGGAATTCAACATAGTCTTTTCATTCTAGAGGTCCTGTGTTTACTAAGGTATTTAAGAGTACCAAATGTGCTATTTTCCATTTTGTGTGTTTGGTCAGTCATAGAAGTACAACCATGTTAAAAAGATTAGAAACATTGGAAAGTCTCTGAGAGTACTTGAGGATAAACCATAAATAGAAGTCATTTTACCTAGATACAGTTACTTAGATAATCCCAGGGAAAAGAGCTCATTCTAAATTCATAGAAAAAATGTAGTTTTACATAACTGTGCTTGTCAGCACGCTAATTTCTTTTGTCAAATTCAGCAAGATTGTCCCTTATAGCATGCTATAGCTACCTGGCATTAGTGTGCCTGTGATTTGAAAAATTATTATCCCTGAATATTTTTCACTGCTTTCTCAAATGAAAGATTTGTGAGTGAAGTAATAAATTATTAATAATACATGCCATAAAGTAAAACATATTCTTTTTCAGATCTCCATTCATTAATCAAGAGTAAATGAATGTATCTAAACTATTTTAAAAAACCTAAAATTATACAGATTGTACTCAAATTGAATATTTTCAATATTCTATTAAAAATGTAACAAAAGGCATCGCTCTTCACCTTAACCTATACTTTTACGAGGAACCTTACATGTCAGGTTCTCACATGAAATATTTAACATTGTATCTTGTATGAATTAAAATGAAAAGTATGTCTCATATATTAGAAATTTTGCATCAAGTTCAGACTGGAGAGTCAGCTGTTTTGGCCTTATAAGGATATTGTGCTAACATGAACCTTAAGGGGTCAAATTCCAAAGCATGTCATTCTCTACTACCTCAGCCAAGCTTCAATCAATGTTGCTATAATTATGTGATAGCATTCCATATTAAGTGATATCTATTACCTCTTGTTGATTCTCAACGACTACTTGAAAACTGGCCTTCTTTAAGTGCTACACATTAAAAACGGAGACATTGATTTAAACTATAATGCTTTATGAGCGTGTACTAGTCTTGTGCCATGCTAAATTAGGTTGTAAAAATCTAGGGTTAGAGGTAACCCATTTTTATAACGTCCAGTCTATATTTTGCTCTAGACCGTCAGTCTATAAAAATGTATATTCCAAATGCATCTTAATGGAGTTTGTATTGTTATTGGTTAATTATTTAATTTATTTTAGTTTCAAGTTTAGTTGAATCCCACTATATCAAAGACAAAGACAAAATCAGGTTTATAAACTTCTTGTTTTATAGTAAAATAGCGGGTTGCTGTGGAGATTAAATCATTTGGAACATGCAAATCATAGTGCTTTACAAACAGTAATGGTTGCTGGTGCACTTCTAAATATAATTCACTCATCTATATTTACACAAAACTGTTCTGCCTTGCTTTAAAAGTTCTACCATAGGTGCCTTAAAATACATGTTTATATTATTTCTTCCAGGATAGATAACCCATTTCTGTAAGGGTTCTATGTCTTTTTTTTTACTTTTTTTGTCTTCAAATTTGTAAAAATTCTTCCTTTCACAACCAATTCTGAAACTCACAAGTCTCACAACGTAATTCAAGATTAGAAAATAGCTTGGAATAGGCAGGCTCACTTCTATACTTGGAGAAGTTGAAGTACCTGTAGGCAGAGTCTTCCACTACCATAACTGATAGACAAATTTGCACTCCATCATGTATGTTCTCAGTACTCAGCCTCTCTGAAGGTTTTCAATCCCAATTATTACTTTTTCCTAGATAAGAGAGTTTTTGAGAGAGACATTGGGTTGACAACAGGGAATCGATAAATATTAATGCGTAAATTTCCCATTCAATCAATCTATCCTAAAAAATAAGTACTGCCTCCACGTCTGGAAGTGCTAGCTTCCAAATATAATACATTGTTCCAGTTAAAGAAAACTGAGCTATCTTAGAGTGAAATTTTCTGAGTTCTTGCATTTGAACATTCACCAACATAATGACCAAATCTCTAATTAAACAAAGGTCTCCGTAAGCTTACATGTAAGCAAGCTCGATTCACTTATACAGAGCTTCTTAACAGTTTTTAGTTCTTCATTCTTAACTACGAACATATATTCTGACTTTTGAGAAAACCTGGAATACAAAATGTCAATAAAACAGCAACAATAACATGAATCATTGATGGAAAATTTCTGGAGATGTCAACAGGATTCTCACTGAATAGTTATCAGAGTACTGATCAGTTCATGCTTGGGAGAAAACTACTCAAGGCAAAAGAACTGCCTGATAATATGAACAAAACAATTTATCCAACCCAAAGAAAGTAACAGATCTTTGAATTTTTTGCCTAAAAGCAAGCAGTAACTTGAAAAATATATGAAAATAACGCTTTTCAAAACACTGGAGTTCAGGCAATGCATGACAATAATTCCCCAGGTTACCACCTTTTGAGAGTTTCTCAGATGCAGCTCAGAGACAGGGAAGCCAGGGGAAGCCCAGCAGACTCACAGTTGAGGAGATATGCCTGTAAGTCCAGAGAGGGCAAGGTGGCTAGAGTTTACAAGGCAGAGTAACTTAGAGGAAAGGCCTACACAAAGAAAACACTTTGAAGATCACAATAGCATCACCGCTGAATATTCATCAGAGTACTGTGAAGTTGATGCTTGGGAGAAAACTACTCAAGACAAAAGAACTGCCCAAAGGAATCAGAGGATAGAATACTTGGAGCTCAAACAAGGCCTAGAATAATGCCTATTCTTACCAGCTGGACAGGTCAATGTCATAATTCACGGAGCATTAGGTTAAATGTTTTTTGTTGTTGTTTGTTTGTTTTTTAGGCAGAGTTTCACTCTTGTCGCCCATGCTGGACTGCAATGGTGCAATATCAGCTCACTGCAACCTCCACCTCCCGGGTTCAAGCGGTTCTTCTGCCTCAGCCTCCCGAGTAGCTGGGATTACAGGTGCCCACCACCACGCCAGGCTAATTTTTTTGTATTTTTAGTAGAAACGGGGTTTCTCCATGTTGGCCAGGCTGGTCTCGAACTCCTGACCTCAGGTGATCCACCGCGCTTGGTCAGGTAAAGTATTTTTAAAAGTCTTTCCTCAGGATTAGAGATAATTAGCCTTCCATAAAATGTTGCTTAGGTCCCACCTAACAAACCTTAAAAAGCATGGGTAAAGCTGTTTATGAGATAAAACTGCATCCTAGAATAAAGTTTGAGAAGAATTATATAATAGAAAAAGCACCACCACATCAAGTGAGTGGAAGGATTGAGTATTATGTAGAGACAAGAAAAATATCCAAAAAGACACAAATCAAATCTGAAAAATTAGAAAATACAATGTCTCGGATGATATTCTGGATGAATGGCAGATTAGACATTACAGAAGAAAAGATAATTGAACTTAAAGTCTTATCAGCAACTATCATAAATGAAACTGGAAAAAAAAGGAATAAAAAATGTGAGCTTGGAGAAAACTTTAGCCTAGGAAACACGCTAAGTGGACCCCCAAAGTTGGAGAGTGGGGACAGAGAAAACATTTGAAGAAAAATATTTGAAATATGGTCATCACAAGCCATATGTTTCTGTCAAGAACTGTGAAGGGTCTGAAATTTTACTCAAATTTTTGTTAGGTGAGCACAATTTTGAGCCAGCTGAATGGGAAGAATACTTGAGATTCCTGGATCAGCAACAAAGAACAGTTTATTATTCACAACAGTAACAGTAGTCAGAGTGTCACCATTTTTTGCACTGTTTTCTTGAGCCCCAGTTCTCACAGGGTGATGCAATAGAAAGCCAGTTAATATCTCCTCTTACAGGAGATAAATCTTGAGTTTACGAAACTAACACCTTTTATAATGGGTTCTCTATATGCCTTCCTTTTGCTCCGGAGGGAGACAGTCTCAACCCTTCATGGCTGTTCTTTACACAGATCCTTGAAATGTTAGTTTGGAAAAAGCGACACTTAGTATCTCATTCACAAGACATGCAGAAACTCAAAAGATCTATTGAAAATTATCTCCCAAAATTACTATCTAAATTTAATAAAATGTGAAAAGTCAGTTTCTTAGGTGCATGAGTCACCTTTTAAGAGTTCAACAGTCACATATGGCTGGAAACTATCATATTGACAGTGAAGATATGGAACATTTCTGTTACTGAAGAAAATACTATCATATAGAATGGCTGTACATCGTATAATAGCTATAATAATGTGTAATAATAATAGTAGCCGTATAAATTATGGGTTATTATCTGCACTTTACAGATGAAGAAATTATGCCTTAGGAAAGTAAAGCAATTTACTAAGTTCATATGTCTAGCAGGTGTCAGAGTTTGGACTGCATTGAACTATTTTCTTACATTGCTTTCTATAATGCCTGTGGCAGATTGTATGTTCAAGTAATGACCGCAACAATATTTATGATCTCACATTCTCTTTTAGATCCTTGCTACTATCCTGTCAAGAAGTGGAGCCTAGGGCCAGGCGCAGTAGCTCACACCTGTAATCCCAGCACTTTGGGAGGCCGAGGCAGGTGGATCACAAGGTCACGAGTTCGAGGCCAGTCTGCCCAGAATGGTGAAACTCCATCTCTACTAAAAGTACAAAAACTTAGCTGGGCACGGTGGTGCATGCCTGTAATTCCAGCTACTCAGGAGGCTGAGGCAGGATAATCACTTGACCCCAGGAAGTGGAGGTTGCAGTGTGCCGAGACTGCATCATGGCACTCCAGCTTGGGCAATAGACTGAGATTCTGTCTCAAAAAAAAAAAAAAAAAAAAAAAAAAAAAAATTGTGGAGTCTATATTTCTTTCCTTTGAACTTGGGTGGGCGTTTGTTACTGCCCCAATGGAAGTGATATTACACACAGTGTAAATGATGATATATAAGGTTCAATGATAGACTGTATCCTTGAAAAGATGTCATATCTTTAACAAGATGATAGAACTTCTACATGGCTCCTTTTTGGGACAATAGCTCCTGGAGTCAGCTGCCAGGCTATGAGGAATCCCAGGTCACATATTTATATCTTTTAGCTGAGGCCATTGTTGAGTTCCCAGGCAGCAGCCAGAATCAACTGCCATACACATGAATTAGGAAGACTTCTAAGTGTCTCCAGCCCCAGTCACCTATGGATTTTAGTCTGGGAGATCCACAAAAATAATTATCTACCTGATCTAATCCTAACCTGTATTTCAAATCATAAATGGTAATAATAAAAGCAAGTTTGTTTCATGTTATTAAGCTTGGGATGATTCCTTATGCAGCAATTAATCACTGAAACAATGTATCTTCAAACCAATTATTTGAAAACCTTTTTTTTAGCCAATGAATCAATATTTGTTTGCTTTATTCAATGGTGCATTGAACAAATGATTATACACGTGGGTAATTTCTTGTATAGCTTGTGTCACATTTTCTAGAACTGGAATTAAAAAGTCAATTTATGGCTTAGATGAAAAAATATACATATTAAAAAAAGAAATTTTATCTAAGCAAAACTGTTTCTTGAGTAGTTCTGTACATTTTTTATATATTGCCATATTTGGGTTTCATACCCTAGACTTCTGTCTTTCATTTATTTATTCTGGTTGATAGGTAAATTGCCTTATTCGCATTATTTCTAAAGATGGGAAAAATTATTATGATTTTTAAATGTTAAAGCAAACATACCTTAATACTTTTCACTAAAATGCAAAATATTGTAATAAAATAAATGACACAATTTCCAAAGAAACATGAAGCATAGTCAATAAAACATATAACTTGATTATAACTCTATATTCTAGAATCAATTTTTGCATTGACATATAGTCATAAGATATCTAGAAAATACCTTGTTAATTTTCGTAGATGTAAACATTTCATAGGTTTAATTTTAGTAAGCTGACAATTTTCTAGAGGTTACTTTTATGTGCAAATACAAACTATTTACAATCAAATTTGAAACTGGATATTCTTTGCAACTTGATAAATTCTTAAAGAACTGAGAAAAAATCTCAAAATAAAATGGGTTAGAAATAGTTTATATGTTATTGCTTTAAAATCATTTCAAGTAGTTCCAACGCACTTTCACAGAAGCATCATTTTGCCTGAAGCATACAGGAGGGACACGGATTCAGGAATGAACAGAATGGAGGACCCTGGAGCTATGTTTATAGATCCTTGCTCATTTATTGTGCAATTTATTCACTATAGCTTAAGGGACAAGCAAGCATCCATCACCCACTGCTCCCATCATTTTCAAGGCTGTTTACTAGATAAAACAAATGCTAAGCACACAAGTCTTTTGATCCATTTCAATCTACTTCTGATTTTTCTTTTAGGTAACAAAAGTTTACTGAATTGACTCTATGGATGTATTTCTGTCTCCATGTCTACATTTCAAAATTTTCCATTTGTGTCTCTATTTACATGTAAAATTGAAAAAAACACCACCCTTGGAGCATTCTCTGAACAGAGACAGAAAGTAAAATTGTTTGATACAAAAGGGATTCTCATCCAAGAGTTTGATATGTGTGGAGTCTTAAATAGACAAAGGAGTTAGGCTGGTGAGAAACGGGAAAAACAAAAAGAAAAAAAATAGATGAGCTCTAAGTATGCCTTTCTTCATGGTTCAGGTCACATAGACCTCCGGTGCAAACAACTGACAATCATCCTGAGCCCAGCTATCATTAGACACCTGCAAGTTAGGTCACTGCAACTTTAGCACTTTTAGTACCGCACAAAGCTCTCTTCAGCAGACAGCATAAACACTGTTGTATAAAATTCCCACCAAGCCTTTGTTTCCTGGCAGTCAGCTTCTGCTGGCCTGCCCATTGCCTCCTTGCAAACTATTTTCCTAATTTTTTTTTTGTAATAAATCTGCCTTTCTTTCTCTACAACTGTCTTGGTAAGTTCTTCTATTCCCCATGTCACCGGCCCACATAGTTGCTGTTCACCTGTAACATTTTGGTGGCCCGTTAGGGGACTCTCTTTTCATGGGGAACTCTCTCCCCTCTCTCTTTCCCTTTCCCAACTTGGGACCCTCAGCAGACAGCGTCTAAGCACAGAGCCAATTGCAGGTCACTGATTGGAGCTACACTCTGGTGGGACCAAAAGATGTCTATGTGGAAGTGTCTGACCACCATCACCCGTTTTGGTAAAGGATCTGAGTCTACTTATTTTTTTCTTGTCTTTCAGCAGCTAGCTTCTTGCATCCCTCTGGCAAGTAAACCTCTTTTCTTTATATACTACCCAGTCTCAGGTATTTCTTTACAGCAGCATGAAAATGGACTAATACAGTAAGATGATACAGCAGAGAGTGGAATGCTGCTATAAAGGGACCCAAACATGTGGAAGTAACTTTGGAGTTGGGTAATAGGCACAGGTTGGAGGCTAGAAGAGTTTGGAGGGCTCAGAAGACGACAG
Source organism: Piliocolobus tephrosceles (assembly GCF_002776525.5). Lineage (NCBI taxonomy): Eukaryota > Metazoa > Chordata > Mammalia > Primates > Cercopithecidae > Piliocolobus > Piliocolobus tephrosceles. The sequence continues at coordinate 61,216,301 of NC_045445.1, read as the reverse complement.
GAAGGTGTGGGAAAATTTGGAACTTCCTAGAGACTTGTTGAATGGTTTTGATCAAAATGCTGATGGTGATACGGACAATGAAGTCCAGGCTGAGGTGGTTTCAGATGGAGATGAGGAACTTGTTGGAAACTGGAATAAAGATGATTCTTGCTATGCTTTATCAAAGAGACTGGTGGCATTTTTGCCCCTGCCTTAGAGATCTGTGGAACTTTGAACTTGAGAGAGATGATTTAGGGTATCAAACAGAACACATTTTTAACTGGCAAGGTGTTCAAGAGGAAGCAGAGCATAAAAGTTTGGAAAATTTGTAGCCTGACCATGCAATAGAAAAGAAAAACCCATTTTTATGGGGAGAAATTCAAGCGGGCCACCGAAATTTGTATAAGTAATGAGAAGCTGAAGGCTGTTCCCCAAGCTAATGGGAAAAATGTCTCCAGGGCATGTCAGAGACCTCCATGCCAGCCCCTCCCATCAAAGGCCCAGAGGCCCAGGAGGAAGACATGGTTTGGTGGGCCTGGCCTTGGGACATGGTACCCTGCATATCAGCTGCTTCAGCTCCAGGCATGGCTAAAAGGGGCTATGACTGTAATTTCCTGAGGCCTCCCCAGCCATGCCGAACTTGGAGTCAAAAAACCTCTTTCCTTTATAAGTTACCCAGTCTCTGGTATGTCTTTATTAGCAGTGTGACAACAGACTAATACAGAGGTCTCTGACCGTCTCACAGCTGTATGTAGTGGAGGATCTTCACTTCGTGCCAGAGTGGCTTTGACTCTGGAGAGGTGGACCCATGGAGAGAGACCTCGGAGATTTCCAGCCATTGGGGTGGTAGGAAGAACTCGATATGGCCCAGTCCAGACAAATTCTAAGGGCCTTTCATCCTATGCGAGAGTTTTAAGATACACCCAGTCCTCAGGTATCAGTTTAGGCCGTGTGTTCTCTGGAAAAGAGGGATCGGGTTTCAGACTATGAAGATTTTGATAATGGTTAATGGTTTTGATGGTTTGTCCTAGAGGTATCACATGCTGTGTGAGATAATGACTTTCCAGATCTAACAAGAGGTCTGTTTGTAACAAGGGCCCTCCATAAAGAACTTCAAATGGGCTGAGACGGGTTTCTGAATTTGGGGTAATGCAAGACCTTAAGAGGGCAATAGGGAGCACAGCGGGCCCTGACTGTTCGATTTCCTGTATTAACTTTGTGAGATGCCTTTT